>NC_034600.1:25676212-25700601 GCF_900095145.1 Mus pahari
TGGCTGTCCTGGAACTCACTTTGTAGACCAGGCTGGCCTCGAACTCAGAAATCCGCCTGCCTCTGCCTCCTGAGTGCTGGGATTAAAGGCGTGCGCTACCACGCCCGGCGAGGGAAATAGTCTTTAAAACAGAACAAACAACAACAAAACAGACTCTAAGCTCTAAGGAAGTGTTTCTACAGCTCTCAGGGAGGAGAGACTAGAAATTCTCTGAGGGAAGAGCCTTAACACCCCGGCACTCCCCGGTCTGAAATGACTATCAGTACTATCAATGACTACCAATACCATCAATGCTGCACACTCTGTTCTTAGATTTCAGACTCTTGCTGGTTTTCAGACAAGAGCTACCTCAGTGCTTCGAGCAGAGAGAGTGGGAAGACGGCAGCTGGGGAGAGAGAGAAAGCCAAATCTAATCCCAGACCTACAGAGGGAAGAAAGTGGGGGAAGGGGTGAGGTGACTGGAGGAAGGGCGGGATCGGTGGGGCACTCTGTGTGGGCTGTCCACAGGGGTCTGTGTGTCACCACCATCTCACAACACAACACAAGAGCCAGGGAACCCAGGTTCCTCCTCCTCTTCCTCCATCCTCCTCCTCTGCCCCACCCCCATCCCTTCCCTTCGTCTGTGTCCTGGTCCCTGTTTGGAGGTGCTCATAGCTGTGAATTCCCTTTCAGCAGGTGATTTCTTTTTGTTGGTTGCAGTGAACTGGGACACAGCCATTAACACCTTGGTTCTCAGATAGCTCACGGCAGCCATTGGTATCATGAGCCCTGTTTTCTACAGGAGGAGACTGGGGTCCAAGGAGGTTAAGTGGCTCCCGAAGGTCACGTAGATAGAACACTGTGGAGCTGGAATTCAGACTTGGGTACTAGATGCCACGTCCTCAGTCCCTGTTCTGCGAGCCTTGGCATCTTTATCTCAAACTAACAACAACGACAACAAAAAGTAGGTCTATACCTATATATCTCCTGCTTACAAAGGGAATTTCATTGTTATGACACTCCAGTGTTCCAAAGATTGCGTTGTGAATGTTTATTGTTTACTTTGTGCTCAGACCATAACTGAGCTACTTACAGTCTCCTTCCCTAGGCGATGAGCTACAGTGGACCCCTTTTTATTTCATAAGCCTCTTTGTAGGCACAGGAATAAACACCCGTGAGGTTCATGGCTATGTATATTGACTCTACCTGGGCTACTCTTCAGAACTCAGTAGCCCTCTCTCTAAGATGAGAGAGGTGGATCTGAGCCTCAAGACCCCCTTAGCTCTAAGAGCCTCTGACTGAAAGCAGGTGACCTGCAGGGAGGCGAAGCAAGAATGGCACAAGACTGTCAACTGGGTTCAGGTCCATTGTGGGTCACTAGGATCCAACCATGGCTGTCACTGGGCTCTGAGCTGGGCACACGAGCACACAGGTCGTAGTTCTGAAAAGTGTACATTCTGAGGCTTTCCCTACAGGGTCTGAATGGGCATTTATTGTTCACATGTCTGTTATTGGTGCATTCTGGAATGTGCTCCTCGTAGTAGAAGTAACTTCAAGAGTGTCACAGCCGACTCCATGAGCCTTCTATAATCTGGGAGAAAGAAAGTCACATCTAATAGGCAGACACTGAATAGGCACCTCTGGCATGGAAGGCAATTGTAATGCAGAGGCTGAATTCTGTAATCAAATGAGTAGCTCCGGTGGGGCTGGGGCTGGGGCTGGGGGATAGAATAAACCGTGGTGCTGTGTTCCTGGGAGCCTGCAGTGGTAGAAAGACTTTAAGGATGGGTCTGGGGACCTGCCTTTGAGGTAGGGTGGAAGAATGGCTAGGCTTTGAGCTATTTCTGACCAAAATGAATAAGCTGGAAGGCAAGGACTACTTCAAGGAGAGACAGGAGCGGGGATCACATGCTAGTTTTGTTTGGGAGAACAGCCAGTCAGAGCCACAGGAAACCCTCAAAAGGCCAAAGGAGAGAGTTGTTCCCTTGGAGAGAATGGCATTTTGGAAAACTGAAAAATCACTCCAGTAATATTGAATATGAGAATCCTTGTAACCAAAAAGAAACGCAATCAGTTTCTCGGCTTGAAGGCTTCTCTGGTACTTTACAAATCACATCATCATCTCCAGCTCTTGGCACAAAGGAAAAATCCACAGGACGAGCCTCATGGAGCATTAGCAATATGAGGGTGAGCACATCTGCAGAATACCAATGACCCGGGCCCCACCTGCAGCTCTGCCTTCGAGAACGGGAGGCAGAGGGTCCATTTCTTTTCCCGTTAAAATTGGAAATCAGTGTTTGAGTATTCCACGAAGTTCTTCAGGTTCATTAACAAGGTCAAAATCAATGTTATTTTACTGTTTGGAATCGTTTTTAGCGGAACAATGAAAAGAAACCATAGTAGAACAAGTCTTAATATAATCATTTTCTTTTCATTGTTCTTTATGGGAAAATAATTTGGCCCGAAATTTAGTGGTCCCATCAGGGAGGTGATATCTTTAAAAAGGTGGTCTGAAGGACAGGTTTTACTGTACTTTAATAGGCTTATAGATTAATATAAATCTTAATATTCATAATCTTTACCATTTCTTTTCTCAATATCTGCTCTGTCTATATATCTATTTATAATGTATGTTTCAAATACAAGATATCCTTGATTTTTATTGAATATACTGATGGTGCTACAGGGACAGACACTTGACCTAGTTTTGAAAAAAGAAAAGAATTAACGGGTCAAATGTATGCATCGTCTACTGCCACAAACAGGATTTTGCGGATAAAGCCATGACCTGGAGCAGCACTGGATTTCATATATGTGTGCTCTCTCTTGAGTGTGCTCAAGTCGGTAAAATAAATATGTGTGCTCCATGCTAAGTGTGCAGACTACCAACATGGTACATGGGCTCCTCACCCGGCAGTGAGAGTTCCCTAACCCAAACACACTGCATTTGCAAGTATAGAGGCTCACAAAAGAAAGGCACCACTGTACCAAAAAAAAAAAAAAAAAAAAAAAAAAAAATGGCACTTACCAATTGTCTGGAGGAGGTAAGAAACTAGGCGATGCTTGGTAGGAAAAAGAAATATACGGTAATTCATTTCATTCGGACATTTACAGGAAACATGATCTGATTTAGGCTTCATGTTGATACTGAGACCCCTGGCCTGCCTACCAGCTTATTCTATTACAGATACTAAAGAAACCAATGTACTTAGCATATATAGCAATAGTATTATAATATATAATATGGTGATATATAATGTAAAATATATAAATACATATTTTTACTGATTATAAAAATAATATATCCTCATTATAGAAAAGAACAAACTCTGGAGGAAACAGTAAGTCAGTATTCAGAGATTCACATTCACACTGTGCGAAGTTAAACGTAGGAGTGCTGCACTCCATCGTGAGGCCCATTCCACTGTTTCCTATTAGCCGGAGATCTGTGTCCTTTCTTGTCCACAGGCTTCCTCTGAAGTCTCTCCAGGAGCTGGTCGGAGAGGTGGACTTTCTGAACTCAGTGATCGACCACTGCAGCTCTCTATTACCAAAGCCCTTTCCACAAAGCTGAGGCCAACGTACAGTGTTTGGTTGACATGAATGGCCAGCTCTTTTAAAATGAGAAGCCATTCAGCAAATGGCCTCCAGTGTGAGCTCTGGTTTTGGTAATGAGAATGACCCTCTGGGTGGAGGCTGTTAGAGGACATCTCCACTCTACTGACCATCTTCTGCCAGCTCGCCTATCCCATCTGGTACATCATGCTTATGTGCCTGCCTTTCCAGGCACTGGCAAAGGATGTGGGCCTCGCTTGTTGATGGTGTTGCAGAAGCTGGGTTCTCTCAAGGCTGGGGAAGTTCTTTTCTTAATCCCCGCATCTGTGGCTTCTCCTCCCTGGTCATGCATCTCATACACTCTGGGCTCTGGTTGGCCGATGATGTTCTATTCACTGTACTTGTGTTTAAATCCACAGTGTCCGGTAGGAGTTAATGAGGGCTTCCTAGGGTGAGTCTGTGAGCTTTGAGAACGGGGTAAGGAGAAGAGGAGGGAAGGGCAGATCCTCTCTTTTACGCCAAAGCTTCCGTTTCCTGCCAATATGTGGCTTTGACCATCTGAGGTGATGGTTCTGGGGGTCTTGGGTTTCTGGCTTTTGCATTAGCAATGAGATACTATTTCCTCAAAGCAAAAGCAGGAAGCACAAACACGCATCTCTCCTTGGGTTCCCTGGGTGGGCTCAGGATACCTTTGACAGGAGGAAGCAGGGAACCAAAGTGTTTACACATAAAGTGATCCCTCCTCAGAAGGAGGCTCAGCTGTTAATGACCAATTCAGATTGCTCCCCACCACCACCCTGAAGTCAAGTCCCAAGAAAAGCTTGAGGACCTAGGACTGGACAGAGTGCCAAAAGGGAGCAAGCCTGCCTTAAGTAACATCTGATCTGATCCAGAAACTAATTACAAAGAACAAAAGTAACTTTTATTTTATTCGAAGTAGATCTTAACCATATTTCAACTCTGTTCACAGCTCTGTATAAAATACCACATCTTTCCTGGACGTGGTGAGATGGAAATAGGAATCCCAGCGTGACTATTGGCCCCTCTTGGTGTATGCCTTACCAAAGACAGCTGCTAAGTTTTGCTACATTAGAAAAATACATTTATCTACCAACTTTATTGTCATTGCGAAAAATTGCACAAACTAATATCTGTAAGTGAATAATTTTACATATAGTTAGTGTCTTTTTTGATTAAGGAAGTCATTTAAAGAACATATTAATTATGCATCTTATGTACTCTACGTGGCTGAAGCAGCTGTGTGAACAGAGACTAGCCAGTTGTGCTGGGCTGACAGAGTGCAGCTGTGAGGTTGTTGTTGTTGTTGTTGTTGTTTTTTTTAAGACACGAATGTGTCCTATCTGGAATAGTTTTTCTTTTCAAAAAAGGAGGAAATCAGAGATGATATTTAATTTTCCAATATAGGGGTCTTTGGATGAGTGCCAGAACAGGCAAATGTGTGGGACATGGCGTGCAGGCTTTGTCCTCACTGGAACGCTTCCCAGAAGGACTTTCCTTATTGGTGGCAGGTGATGTGCGGAGCGACCACCCTCCACATCCAGCAGCGACACACATCTAGAGCCATCAGATAATGTTTGCATTGGAGTTGTGAGAATAACTCTAAACTTTGGGGGTCTGTGAAGCTCTGGGCAGAACCCCCATTCGTAAGAAGTGCACGTTTGAACAAAATGGTTTTCCAGTCCAAGGGAGATTCCCTTCAACTCCCTGAAAGTGGACTATTCTGCCCCAGCGACACTTTCTGACAAGGCATGACCCATCAGTGTCTGTCAGGGAGCAGGTACCATCTGTGCTCTGTGGGTTCCTCCAGGCTGGGGTAGGTGGCTTTGAATGGGGCAGCTTTACAAAAGCTGCAGGAGAATGGGGACTGTCAAAGTCATTTGCCATTCACTAACTCCCTGTCTGTGCCGATTGCATTTCCATCAATAAAAACTCCAATCTTTTACCCACTTTTGTAACAACCTATCCTGACGCAGTGCTCTCCCTCTGGTCTCTGCGAGTTCTGGTTGCACAACCATTCATTCTCAATGATATTCATTTTAAAAGGTTAACAAACGAGAAGCTAAACCAACCATACAAATAACAGCCCGAAGAGCACTTTCCGCAATGTGTTGCTGTAGGGCCATTTCAAATTTAATATTCATGCCGGGGAAAGCTAAAGACCACCAAACCAGGTGGATAAAATAGTACTGCAGTTTATGACTCCGTCCTAAATGAAATCTCTTAAATATTGCTAATGAAGCCAGCTCTCCCACACAGCCTGCCAGGCGCCCTTTCTAGTCGCTTCAGTTCCTGTTCCCTGTCTAGCAATTTGCCCCAGGCCCCTATTAAATGAATTATCACGGCCCCTAAATCATCTCTGCGGGGGTTTCCTCTAATCCCATCAAGACACTTAACTCCCTTTCTTCCTTCCTGGTGACATAATGAGTTATTATTTCACGGGGAGCCATTAAAGAGGCCCCGTTGGAAGAGTGGAATGTGCCGGGGCTGGGCAGCCTGGAAGCTGGTGGTTCACAGGGCCTGCTGGTGGTTCGCAGTGGTTGCCAGGGACAAAGAGGCCACAGGGGCCACAGAACGCCCCAGGCTCCAGGCTGCAGCTCGATCCATGAAGCCCTGGGCAGCTGCTCCCAGCCGAGCAGGTACAAATGCTTTCCTTAACCAGAGGAAGCAGGGCACTCACAAACCACTTGCGGGGTAGATTAAGCTAATTTATTAAACACAGTGTGCTTGGTGACTGAGTGGAGCAGAGTAATGGTTTACAATTAAAAAAAAAAAAAAAACATTAATAAGAGAAAGAGAGAGACCACTGTGGCCCTGATGCTGGGATCACAGTGGTCCGGACAGGGCGTCGGTGGTCAGACTTGGCTCTGGCGGAGCCAGGCCAAGGGTGGTCAGCACCCTGGGAGGGTTAGAGCAGAAGGCTAGGGGCAGCTGGGCCCTGGAGGTGGCTTTTGTCCTTGAGATTCGGGGAACAGTGTCACTCTTGTTTTCTTCGCAGAAGAGGATGCGTGGGCTAGTGAGGGTGTGTTTGTTACAGTTAGTCTCCGAGGAGCTCAGGCCACTGTGCACAAACCTTAATCCTAGATATTCTAGGGAAAGCGGGGTCCCTGGAGACTTTGGACCCCATCACCCCTAGTCCTTCTCCCCCCATATTCACACAGCGCTTCTCTGAAATGCCAGGGGAGCCTTAGTCGTGACAAACACTCTTAGCACCTCTCCTGCTGTATTCTAAGGAGCTTCGGCCACACGCCCCACCCAAACACAGAACTTAAAATAGAAGCAAAGGAAGGAAGAAAGGGAGGGGAAGAAGGAAGAAATGCAATCAAAATATTAAAAGTGGATGTATTTATAAAGGAAAACACTAATACATAATGACTTTTAATGGTTGCGTTCCCTATCATCACCACTGTGGAATGTCCAAATGCTGCAGCAATTTTTTTTCTTTACCTTGTCCTCTTTTTTCTTTTTTGGTTTTTCGAGACAGGGTTTCTCTGTGTAGCCCTGGCTGTCCTGGAACTCACTCTGTAGACCAGACTGGCCTCGAACTCAGAAATCCGCCTGCCTCTGCCTCCCGAGTGCTGGGATCGAAGGCGTGGGCCACCACTGCCCGGCTGGCAATGTTTACATTTTTAATTTACAGGAAAATTTCTCAGTTGTCTGTCGCTGGTGCTCTTTTTTCAGAATTCGCCTTTCAGCTGAGGATTATATTTATTCAAATATATCCTTACCCAGGCGTGACAGCTTCGCTTTCACACTGACTGGTTGTGTGGTTGGGAGTGTGGGGTGGGACACCCTCAAATTCCAGGAGCTAAATAGCGATGCAGACAAAAACATGCTTTTCCGAAATGGAGAGTAGCTTTCTCCCAGGTGAAGCAAAGTATGCAGAGGGGGTGTTCCTGGAAAATCCTGCACAAAAAAGTGTATAAAAGTACTTTTGGTTCCATGGGGGGAAAAAACCCTGGATGCCCTCTTTTTGCTAAATAAATAGCAGAGAGGACAGTCAAAAATGTCATGTGGCCCAGACAATAGTTTGAGCACCAATGAACTGTGTCCTTGGGATTGGCAACCTCCTTTGACACTCAGAAGCCTAGAACACTGAGTTTCAGATTTATTTTGTGTGGATGCGAGTTTTGCCTGTATGTATGTATGTATGTATGTATGTATGTATGTATGTATGCATACATGCATGTGCAGTGCTCACAGACAGTGCCTGTGGACACCAGAAACGGGCGTTGGAGTCTGTGGAAGGGGAGTAGGAGGCAGCTGTGAGCCTATACATGGTCCTGGGAATGGAACCCGTGCCTTCTCTTCACTGTTGAGATCTCTCTCCAGCCATGAGCACTGAGTTTTGTAAAAAAAAAAATTCCTGTGGGAAACTAAATATTTTACAGCCAGAGAGTTTACAGGCCCTTGGAAAGCCACTCCTGGATGCTGCACAGAATCCATGTGCTCCGGGTTATGAACTCTGGTTACAGTGGAGATAGAGGGAGCAGAAGGCCTCCGTGTAGCCACATTTCCCCTGAGTTCTGAATACTGTACTCATGGGAGGGCACTGTTGGTCACCTTCCTCATGTCACTTTGGCAGTTCACACCCTGTCCACTGCTCCTGAAGCTGTGTCAGTGAGAACCCAGAGAAACCCTGCTTCTTCTTAAGCTGTCTGACTCCAGAGTTCAGGCTGTTTATTTAAAAAAAACAAACAAAAACAAAAACAAAAACCTAGTATAGCGCTGTGGTGGTTAGAATGAAAATGGCCCCCATAGGCCCATAGGGAGAGACACTTTTAAGAAGTGTGGTTTTGTTGAAGGAAGTGTGTCACTGAGGGCGGGTTTGAGGTTTCAGAAGCTCGAGCCAGCCCCAGTGTCTCTCTCTTCCTGCTGTCTGTGGATCTAGATGTAGAACTCTCATCTCCTTCTCCAGTGTCGGGTCTGCCTGCGTGACATCATGCTCCCTCCATGATGATAATGGACTAAATCTCTTAACTGTAAGCCAGCCCCACTTGAATAGAGCTGTTGCGGTCATGGGTCTCTTCACAGCAGTACACCCCTACATGTATGCTTGTTGCAGGCCTTGTTGGTGCTGCGCTTACCTTTACTGACCTGTGTATACATACGATGCTAAATACACCTTTGAGTTTTGTGTGTCATCTCCACATCAGAAGATAGATGTTGATTACTTGAAAGATTACAAATTAATTTGTAAGAAAAGCTGTGCATCTGTTGACCATCCTGGCATGTGTAAAATTGTATGTATCTATTGATTGTCCTGGCATGTGTAACACTGTATCTATCTGTTGACCGTCCTGGCATGTGTAACACTGTATGTATCTGTTAGTGTCCTGGCATGTGTAACATTGTATGTTTCTATCTGTTGAGTGTCCTGGCATATGCCATCAGAGCTCCCTGGCCATCCACAGCACCAAACATTAGAGCTATAAGAATAAGGCAGTAATCCTTAAAATATTACGAGGTTCATGTTTTTATGTTTGTATGTTCTTTGTACATTTTCAGTCTTTGGGAAGATTGGTGCTAGCCACTCCCAATGTTGGTGTTCAGTTAATCCTAAAAAGATTACACCACAATTAAGACAATGTTTAAGAGACAGCAATTTCCTATGACCATATTCTATGAATGAAGTAACTTTTGTTTTTTCCCCCCTGTGTTCCTTTCCATGGTTTCTAGTTTTTGTTCAGGCTTTTTTTTTTTTTTTCACCACATGGTTAATTTTTCCATTTTCTTTAAAAATATCTTTTCACATCTAATTTATATGCAATATCTGTGCCTATTTTAGTTGGCACAGATTTCACCGCATGTATATAGTATATAACAATTGGGTCAGAGTTGTGAAGTGAATTTTCTATATGGCTTTTCTAGATGTAGGATTAGGTATTAGTGTAGGTTTGCTCTAGATACATGCAACTGAACTAAAATAAGCAACAAAGGGGCTTGGGCGCAGCCTTGAGTAATTAGTATAAGCTGGTATATTTGCTGACCTTACACACTGGTAGTGAGAGAGCATAATCATAGCAATTTAGCATCTCAGTTACACACCATGAGACATTTGTACTGTGAGAAGGGTGAAGATCAACCAGTCCCTGAGCTGCTAGCCCAGGCCAGACCAATCCCTGGTTTACAGCAGTTTTATTTGTTGAGTCCCGTCCTGAGTTTGAGCTTCAGTTGTGCTGAAGAATAGCATGGTGTGTGTAGGTGAGATGTGAAGAATAGCATGGTGTGTGTAGGTGAGATGTGAAGAATAGCATGGTGTGTGTAGGTGAGATGCTAGAGGAGGGTGGGAGAGGATCCCCTCCCCCCACACACCATCTTTGATTTAGTGGGGTGTTGGGCTAAATGTGCTGAGATAGTTGGTGACATGACCTCCTCATGTCAACTTCTCTGTCTGTCCCTCTGCCCAGGGTCAGTACCCCTGGAGAATGAGATCCTGCTGGGGCTGGTGTTTATCCACAGTCCAGAAGCCTCAGCTAATGTCTGATTTAAACACTGTGTGCTGCTATCTTCTTCTATCAGCCGTTCCATAGGCTCTCTCGCTGTAAGCAGGCCTGTTAGAAGGTTACCTTTTACTGGGTTTCTAGCCTCTGCCAAGCACCTTTATAGCTCACAACAACCTTATGAAATACAACATCTCTCCTTTAGAAGCAAGAAACTATTAGAGTTTAATTGTCTTACACAGAACAATGACTGTCTTACTTTCATAGCCCAAGGTAATTCGTTGTATGATATTCTGTCTGTTTAAGAACATATGTATGGGCACTATAAAACACTGTAAGATCCCAAGATTTACCTCTCAGCTAGGAAGTCAGGAGCAGGTGAAGAGAGAGACCTGGGCCTTTCAACAGCAGGAAGAGGGTGTGACTCACTCCTGACTTCTCTTTGGACAGAGAATGGGATATTCCTGTAATAAGGGAAGGATAGAGACTGGGAAAGTGGGCAAGAAGGAATGACCCTAGAGCAAGATGGCCTCAGAAGCTAGCCTGGCACATTCCTCATGATATCAAATGTCAACCTCAGGACACATACATTATCACACAGACTTCTGTTACCAAGCAGTAAGTGGCTGTACATCAGCTATTAAAGTAGATTGCCCCAGGCTGAAGTTGCATGCATGCTTGATGAAAACTCATGCAGGATTCTCTAGCATTAATGTGTGGAACAATTCCTGGTAAGACAGAGCGAGGCGAACCTGACCTCGCTTAGCAATGTGCTTAGGATGGGAACAGTCAAGCCACAAAACATAGTGCTCTTTTCTCTCCTTGGTTTTGTTTTTTTTTTCCTTTGGTTGTTTAGTTTTAACTGTGTGTGTGTGTGTGTGTGTGTGTGTGTGTGTGTGACAAGAGAGAGAGAGAGAGAGAGAGAGAGAGAGAGAGAGAGAGAGAGAGAGAGAGAGAGAGAGAGAGAGAGAGAAAAGAGAGCAAGGTTAGTCTAGGGTGTTGTTCCTTGAGAGACACCCACATTGTTTCTGAGACAGGCTCACTCACTGACCTGGAACTTGCTGACTAGGCTCGGATGACTGGCCAGTGGGCCACAGGGATCTGCCCCCAACACTGGGATTATAAGTGTGGACCATCGTGCCTGGCTTTGGTTTTGTCCAAAGTCCAAGGTTCCTCCTGAAAGCCAACATCACACTTTGTAGCACAACCAAGTCTTCTCAGTTCTAAATGGCTTGGGTTGCTGTCCCTGTAAAGGTCTGCAGTGACATCAGTATTCCAGGATACCCTGGGCCCTGATCAGCTGCTCCTCAAGAATACAACTCAGAGAGATGGAGGTCCCAAATGTTTTCTCCTAACTGCCGGATGGTATGCTTGGTCCTGCTGTCCACACCAGAGAGAAGATGGATCATAAAACCCAGAACGTTTCAATTCCTGATGACTTATTACCATGGCAAAAGAAATACCACTACAGACCACAATGCCACTTATTATGCAATTACATATCTTTCATTAAGATGGCACACAGAACCGCAGAAACAGGCAGAGCTAGCCCGTCTTTTGTTCTCTGCTCAGTTTTTCTGTCTGCTCTGGCAGAGGCTTGGGTAAGATGATGTCAGACCTCCGACCCCAACCGTCTCCTCTAGCATAGTTGGTCCTGGGGCAACGAGGGAATGTAAAAGGACAGACACACAGACATGCATACAGAAAAGCTGGCGTCAGTGGTATGTGCTCACTGATGGACCAGCAGCAACTATGTAAGCAACTGAGAACCTTAGAGATTTTATTACTTCCCAGGTGAGAAGCCAAGTCTCTGTGGGAGGAGGAAGCCATAGTTGCAAGTTTTTGCACCACTTGGCCAATACTTTGTACTCCTACTCAGACTAGAGGAAGGCTTTGGGGAGTCCCATGGGTGTGAGGTATTGGGTACTTGGTATGGATGTGCCCAGATTAACAGTCGACATTCCCTCAGGGCTTCTTCAGCCTTCCACCCAACCTCGAGAGCTGACCACATTGCAGTAGGGATCTTCCAGGTTTGGCATTCTTTAAGCATAATATTCCTTAGTGCTGTCTCCAATGTGAGCCACCTATTTGCTCCATTGAGCTTCCTCATAGACACAGAGCTGAAGGGGGTGCCAGTGTCTTAGGGTACCAATAATTATGGGGATCTAACTGGAACGGCTTCACTTCAGTTTTTTGATCACTCCCTTCTTTCTTCTCCCCACCTTTGTTCCCACATGGGTCCTATTTCCTATCTTTTCCAGTCTGAGTAACCAACCATTCCTGTAAGCAAGCTCTTTCAAGCATTTATATTTTCTTGGGCTCACAGTCCTAAACAAATCTTAATGGATTTCGTCTGCTTCAAAATATGTCCCATCCAGCCTCAGGCTGCCAAGGTAGCCTTGGGGTTGGCGTGGCCACACGCTAACACGGACCAGGGGGTCACACACTTCCCAGCCAGAGGTATCCCTCTTGAACCCTGAGGATCTAGCAAAGCTCTCTTCCCCACTGCTCTGCAAACTCACTTCATCTGCAACATCCCTTCTTGGAGCAGCGATGACCAACTGATGGTTCTTCCCTCTTGTCTATGCATCAGAATTAGCTACTGTCATGCAATGCATTTTCTGAGCCTCACTATGGTGTGCATGGTGAGAAATTCTCCTTAGTCTTTGGACTCCTTCCTAGCATGTATTACTGAGTTATTTTAGGATTCAAAATAGTAATACTCCGGAGTATTAGTAATAATAATAATGATGATGATAATAATAATGATGATGATGATAATAATAATGATGATGATGATAATGATGATGATGATGATAATAATAATGATGATGATGATAATAATAATAATGATGATGATAATAATAATGATGATGATGATGATGATAATAATAATGATGATGATGATAATAATAATGATGATGATAATAATAATAATAATGATGATGATGATGATAATAATGATGATGATAATAATAATAATAATGATGATGATAATAATAATGATGATGATGATGATGATGATGCAGAGTCGCTACTCCCTCCCTCCTCTCTCTCTCTCTTTCTCCCTCCCTCCCTCCCTTCCTCCCCCCTCCCTCCATGCCTCCCTCCCTCCTTCTTTCCCCCACCACTGCATTTTCACATAGCCCAGGATAGAGTCAACTCAGTATGTAGCTGGGATGACCTTGAACTTCCTTCCGACCTGTTTAGTTGTTGATACTCCCCACAGTGAACAGAATTCTATTTGGCCTCTCTGACTGGGGTGAGAGGAAATCTTAGTGACCTTTTCATTTTCTCTTGCCTGGAGAGCTAAGGATGTTGAACACTTTTTAAAGTGTCCACTAGCCACTTGTATGGCTTCCATTGAGGACTTTCTGCTCAGTTACACTGTCAGTTGGGTTGGTCATTTTCCTGGTGTTTAGTGTTTTGAGTTCTTTGTGTGTCCTGGACACTAGCTCTCTGTTAGATACATAGCTGGCAAAAATGTTCTGATTCTCTATCACTTGATTGGCCACTTCCTTTGTCATACAGAAGCGTTTGGGTTCCATGAGATTCCATTTGTCAACTGTTAGCCCCTGGGCTACTCAAATCTTATCTAGAAAGCCCTTCCATGTGCCTATAACTTGGAGTGAAGGCCCTTCTTTTTCTTCTAACAGTTTCAGAGCGTCAGGTCTTAGGTTGAGGTCCTTGGTCTATTTGGAGCTGAGTTGCCTGCAAGATGCTGGGTTACCTCCCTCTAAGACACTTGTCAGAGAGATCCGAGAGGCACCCAAAATAATTTACCATCACTCCTGGTTGCCAACCATAACTAGAGGGTAAGACCCTTTTACTGAAGACACCACGTACTTCAGCTGAAGAACACAAAGAAATCAGTTTAGAGACGACCAGGAGACTCACCTGCCGGCTCACTCAGCCTGTGCAGGCTGCTGGAAGAGAAAGGCATCTCTGGCCTCACCCAGCACTGACCCCTGCACGCCCCAACACCCACACACCAGACAAGATGTGCCCACTTGTGAAATAGTGACAAGACTGGAGAAACCAGCTGCTCTCCTGATTCCAACTGACTCATGCCCCACTGGAGGGGACTTAACGTCCGGTTACACAAACATGGTAGCTATGGAAAGAATAGCCCCTACTGACAGCAAGGGCAATTGATGTTGTCTTTCTAACTGTTGCTAACTGTCTGTTAAGTATTCATGTTTATATCTCAAAGTTGTGCCGCTCCCAACCTTGGTCAGAGAAACTTCTAATTATAATGGGTAGTGGTTCCTATAAGAAACTACTCAAGTACCTAAGGAACTGTGACTGCTCAGCGGTAGATAATCTACATCACCTCCGTGAAGCTCAAGGGACATTGAAGAAGGGTGGGGAGAAAGAATGTAAAAGCCAGACTGTGGGGAGAGGGGCTGTGTATGAAATGCTGTCCTCTGACGCAACATGGCTGCTGCACACACGAGCTTACCAATGCTCTGTTTACCTACACAGGATCTACCCAAGGGCAAGCCAGTCCAAACCTCCAGCATAGGTCGGGGCAGGGTGCTCCCAGGGCCCCACCTCCAGTGGCAGAGCTGTTGGTAGTTCCTGAGAGGAAAGTCACTTTCCTTTAGCACTGTGGCCCATGCTCCAGTGGGTGACCCCCACATTCACATGCACAGGGGCAGCGCTAATGGGACTCAATGAGTCAAAAATAATTAAACAAATAAATAGCTATAAAATGGGGACATAAAGTTGGGAGGGAGACTCGATGGGGATGCTGGGGGGGGTTGGTGGGGGGAGTGTGAGACAACATACCTTGGAGATATTGAGGGCATTTTTAAAGATTAATGGTTTTTTGTTGTTGTTTTGTTTTGTTTTTTTGTTTTTGTTTTTAAACCAAACACTTAAAAAAAAAAAAAAAGACTTTATTTATATGGATACACTGTAGCTGTCTTCAGACACACCAGAAGAGGGCATCAGATCCCATTACAGATGGTTGTGAGCCACCATGTGGTTTCTGGGAATTGAACTCGGAACCTTTGGAAGGACAGCCAGTGCTCTTAACCTCTGAGCCATCGCACCAGCCCCCAAGGTGAAAGGTTTTCATTTTACAGAATTACTTTTGATGTGGCATTGCATCTAAGGATGTCAGACTACCCTAGGGGGTCAGACCACTTATCTTCACGAAGCGAATTAAGTACTTCCACTCTCTAATATAAATTTTCATGTTTCTCAGAATACAGACAATTACATTTTCCTCTTCACAAATGACCCCGTTGTGTGTGACTACAAAATAATTCCTTTAAAAACACCCAAATTTAAATTTTATCTAAACTTATTCTCACAATGACCTCAGCCTTCGCTCTGACTTGGTTTGATCCTGACCCTTTCATAGACAGCAAAAGATGGACGCGGGTCCCTGGCGCCAATCACCCCGGGTTTGTGTGTATTTGTGTATGATTCTCTTCTCTACAGCAGCAGCAAACAAGCTCTTTGTGGCTGCATCCATGGTCTGCAAAGTAAACCGCAGAAAGCTCCGGAAGTCTGCCTACATCCTCATAGCGACTGTTTAAATCCATTACTTTCTTTTTTAATCAAATCAGTGTTGTGTCAAAATACACGATTCTCGCCATGAATCTCCCCAGCTTGTTACAGGTCACCGGTTGCACCTTGAAAATGTTTGCTCTCCTAAGCGTCTTCTCTCCAGCCTCCGGCTAAATTGCTCCACACCAAGCCTGATCATTTTTTTCTATATACACGGAATTCTAATTAATATAAACAAGATGGCAAAGGGAACGGGTACTTTACAAAGAAGGGCGGTGGAAAGGCCCAGCTGACAGACACACGGTGCCTGCTTTAAATAAGATGCACATTTACACAGGAAAAAAAAAAAATTCTAATTACATTCAGAGACTACAACCAAAAGCAAGCCTGAAAACCCTTTACCTCAGAATTGCTGTGAGATTGTTTTTCTGCTTTAAGAAATATCTTATATGAAGCCGCCGGAGGGCCGGTAAGGGAAATGGTAATTGTGTTTAAACAGCCAACATTTCACTAGCATAAAGTATTTGTACAGGCTTTTAAACGTGGAGTTGAGCGCCAGAGGCTATCTTCATTGTTTAATGTATTAAGTAAATAAAAATGTATCTACGACGTGGACACACAATTAGTTTTGAGTTATTTATCCCGGAGTTTGTATGGCTTAGAAAAACTCCATCTTCTTGGGCTGTTGCTGTCCTAATGCGTTTAACTTCAGCCATCAGCTATGATTAAACACCTGCTGTTGTGGGGAACAAAGCGCACTAATCCAATATGTATTTCTGACATCTTAAATATCACCCAGTCCCCCGACATCAGGTACAGCTTTTCGGCGGGATGGAATTCCACAGCATATTTTTCTAATTTATGGATGGACAATAAATCAAAATTAAGCCTTGGGCAATGAAATATACATCAGTGCAAAATGAACTGACTGCAAACGAGGGCCCTGCACAGCCTGGGGGAAAAGGATGCATTAATGGAATCCTAAGCTGCAACACTGTTTGGAATTAAGGAAGTTGATTTCGCATTTTGTCCCAATAAAAGCAAGATGCAAAGGCAGAAAAGGCGAAGCTTTTTTTTTCTTCTTTTTTTAATACACAGCACCAGAGGAACAGGGTTCTGGTTTGTTTTGAAAGAAGAAGACATTGTTTTGAAATATTGGCATGTGGGTGGTTTAAAAACAATCCTGTATCGCCACTGTTTTTTCTTTTTCTTTTTTTCTTTTCAATATTCAAGGTTTGAAGTGGCTGGTGTTTTGCCTTTTTGGAAGACTAAACAAAGGCCAGTCAGTCTGTCTTCTGAGATACACCAGGACGGAAGACAACCCCTCCGTGCCAGGTGGGGTGGGGTGGAAACTGTCCAGTGTGAAATAAGTCTCCTACAATTGACCTCAAGTGACTTGACCCAGAGCTTTGTTCCCATCAAATCCTCCTGGAGTCTCATGTTTTGGGCCATGTTCCTCTCTCTGTGTTCATCCTAGACTCTTAGGATCAAGTTGGGGTTACACACTTTCTCATTCCTCACCCTGTTCCCCGCCAGTCACCACCTATCTAGAGCACAGCCTGCCAGGGCAGTCCTTACATGTACCAAGTAATGTGTTATGTGAATGCTAGGCTCTTAAGAAGCATATCTCTTGAATTCTCATAGCAACTCTGTAAACGGGACAAGATACAAAAACTATTCAAACATTAGGGATGGGGGCTGAGGTCCATAGCCAAACTGAGAGCTTTGTGTTATGCTGTGATTGTGTGTGTGTGTGTGTGTGTGTGTGTGTGGTGTATAGGGGGTAGTGTGTGTAAGGGGTGGTGTGTGTGTGGTATGTGTGGGGGGTAATATGTGTGTATGTGCACATGGTGTGTATAGGGGGTAGTGTGTGTGGGGGGGTGGTAGTGTGTGGGGTGTTGGTGGTGTGTATGTGTGTTGGTGAAAAATAGCATACCAGTATACCACTAAGTATATCCCCACCTTCCATTTTAGTTAATTTAAAAACAGTTCTAAATATAATAAAAGTCCAGACTTTGTTTCCAACACTACACATTATCAAACAAAATAAAATAGAATCCTTTAACACTACCTTTACCATTATAATATCCTATGCTTTTCAAAATTCACAAATAAGACCCCTCCCACCCACTTACCAGACATCATGCAAAGCTCTGAGGACTCAGTGTGCTACACACACACACACACACACACACACACACACACACACACTCTATATATATATATAGTCGGGGGGGGGTCTCGTTTGTTGATTGTGGAGAACACTAACTTTGGAAGAACAGTAGAAGAGTATGCAGAACGAGGGGCAGAGCATTCCTGCCTAAGTCAGTGTTCGCTCTAGGCACAGTCCATACAACAGTCCCCCAAAATCAAGTTCTCCAGGTGTTTGACCCACCTTTCCACCATGACAGCTTTTGAGAATCTTAGGTTTGCAGACCAGCACCTGGTCTTTCGAGCCTCCAGAGGCCCATGTGTCTAGAGGACAGTTACGTCTAAGAGTCCACATCTAATTCTTCTTGTTCTGTCTCTTGGCTGAGACACTAGTCAGGGCAAGCATGTAGGTCATAGTTTTTTCTTCACAGTGAGGTGAAATTCACATAGCATGCATTAATCATTTGAAAGTGAACAATTTATTGGACTTTAGTATATTTATAATATTGCACACCACCATGTCTGCCTAATTCAGAAACATTTCATTACCTGGAAGGATATACTATTCCTGCTAAGTGGTGACATCTTATTTTCTATCCCGTCCCAAGTCCTGGCAACCATTAGTCTACTAGACTCTATAGACTGCTCTCTTCTCTATGTGTCACCTGAAGGGGACCATATTACCATGTAACCTGTGCTTCTGGCTTACTTCACTTAGCACAACATAACATGTATCAGTACCTGCTCCTTCTTAGGCGGAATAATATTCTATTGTGTGACCTGTTCATGAATTACTCATTGGTGGATAAGCATTAGTTGTTTCTGTCCATCAGCAATTGGGAATTCTACCCTTATTCATGTGTATTTGGTTTAGATTCTTCTGGGTTCTGTCTTTTTAAAATAACCTTTTATTTTGGACCAAAAGCATAGAGAGGTTCATCTATTCACTACCCAGTCTCCCTGAGGTCAACATTCAGTATATCCAGGGTGCTTTTGCCCAAAGTGGGAAACCAGCATCATTAACAGTGGATTTTGTTTGGATTTAACTGCCAGCTTCCCCCACTATTCCTGCCCTTGGATGCTATATGTGTTTAGTCACCACAGCTTTCTCTCCTAGGTCTCTCTTGGTCTTTCTTGGTTTTTAAGACATTGAGAATTTAGAGAAATGCTGGTTAGGCTTTTTTTTTTTTTTTTTTGTCTCATAACCTTGATTTTTAAAAAAATTGGTTTATTTATTTTATGTTTGTAAGTACACTGTCTCTCTCTTCAGACACACCAGAAGAGGGCATCAGATCCCATTACAGATGGTTGTGAGCCACCATGTGGGTGCTGGGAATTGAACTGAAGACCTCTGGAAGAACAGCCAGTGATCTTAACTGCTGAGCCATCTCTCCAGCCCCTCATAACTTTGATTTTTCTCACATCTGCACTGAAATTTAGAGAAGAACTCACAATACCGCAGGCATATGTTGTGGCTGTGACCCAATCTCTGAAGATGTTGACCTTGACCAGGGGGCCGGGGTCATTCATTGCCAGGTTCTTACTCTCCACACACTGCTCTCTGGAAGGAGCCCCCACTCAGGAGGAATGGTGAGATTGATTTCCATTTTCCAAAAGGAAGAATACCTCCATACATCATTTGGAGTTCTTCTATGAGGATATTTTTGTTTCTTTCTCCTCATCTGTTTGTTCAATCATCTTTGCATAGTATGAACTCTTGAAAATGACTTCTATAGTTCCTATTCTTTTAAGGTCATAGTTCCCCCGGTCTGTCAGAGAAGTGACTGATCCAAAGACAGGCAGTGCAGTGTGCTTTTGAGGAAAGGAAACCTTGGGCTCGATAAAGAAGATTGAAATCTACAGATGGAGAGGAGATGACTTGTGTACAATTCAGTAGCAAAGGAGCTTAGACAACGTTTACTGAGAACAGACAGGACACACTCTGGCATAATCTTTCAAAGGAGTCTATAAAATATTTTAAGAGGGCTTGTCTGATTAAGAGCTACGTTTCCTGATTCTGCTTTCATTGAGGAATTTTAGGGCTGATACTGTGGGTGTGGTGGCCCATATCTGCAGTCACAGCACTCTGGGGGCTGAGGCAGGAGGACAATGAATAGAGAGCAGCCAAAGCTTGTTCAGCAAGACCCCGAACCAAACAAGCCGTATAGCAACCACAGATCTCAAAATGAGGTGTTCTATGCTTGGACACAGGGTAGGAAGGCTGTGAGATGCTAAAGTCAAACAGAAATAATTTGATACATTTAGAGAAAAGGGGTGCTCTATAAAGAAGCTATATTTAGGCCGTTGCTGACTTCTTTATGGTAACAATAAAAGCCACAATGCAGCAAATAATATCTTCAAAGTGCTTAGAGAAGAAAATTACAAAGAGCTGTGACTCCAGCTAAGTGATCACAGAAGACTGAAGGAGAAATAAAAATGTTTTTATACAAACACTTAAAACTCAGTCTCTCTCTCTCTCTCTCTCTCTCTCTCTCTCTCTCTCTCTCTCTCTCTCTCTCTCTCCCCTCCAATTTCCCCCCTTTGTTTGTGAGCCAGAGTCTTGCTGTGTGGCCCAGTCTGGCCTCAAACTCATGGTCCTCTTGTCTCCATCTCCAGGGTTCTGGGATTACAAGTGTATTCTACCACGTCCCATTCTTAATTTTGCCTAAATTTATATTCACTAATTTTAGAAAGTGACTTTAAAGGTATGATCACTGAAACTGGTCTAGCTGCAGAACTCAAAGGGGAAGAAGAAAGTACCATTAACACCACAGAAAGTAAGAGAAAAGAGAAAAAGAAGAAGATAAAAGACAATGATTAAAAACATTAGCCTGGGGCCTGGAGAGATGGCTCAGTGGTTAAGAGCACTGGCTGTTCTTTCAGAGGTCCCGAGTTGAATTCCCAGCAACCACATGGTGACTCACAACCATCTGTAATGGGATCTGATACCCTCTTCTGGTGCATCTGAAGAGAGTGACAGTGTAATCACATACATAAAATAAATCTTTAAACAAACAAGCAAAACAACAACAACAACAACAACAAAAACAATAGCCTGTGTCAGGAGAGTCGAAAGTTGAAACCCATATCCTGGCTTCATAGTGAAAATCTGTCTCAAAATGAAAAAAATAAATCTAAAGAAGAAAATCAAAGAGTAAGATGGTAGTGATAAGTTCAAATATATTATAATCATAATGAGCACATACAATCTTCCTAATTCTGCTAGTTTGAAAGGATTTTAGGGGCAAGGGCTATGTTTGGTGGTAGAATGATCACTCAGCATGCACTGGGCTCTGGGTTCAGTCTCCAGTACTACAGAAGGAAAACAAAAACCAGAAACAAAAAGAGAGAATATGTTAAAGTTTCAATAATATATAATTATTATGCTAAGTTATAGTATAATTATAATAATTATATTATAATTATATATAAATAAACATAATATTTAAATTCTGGTTTTAGTTTGCTTACAGAAGGAAGACTATGTTTTGAAGAACCAGCTTAAGGCTAAAAGTAATGACAGAGAAGAAAGTTGGTAGCTTCATTATTACCAGACTGAACTGGCACTAGAAGACATGGCCAGTGTCTAGAGGTAGCCCCCTGAAGAATGTCCCGTGGGTGCAGGGGAGATTCTCTACCAAGTCACCCAGCTTATTCTGCATGGCTCAAAACCAAAGAACGTGCACTGTAAATTATGGAGGAGCCAGGTGTTGCCTCTGTGTGTAGGGAAGAACTTTCTAACAATTAGCTCTCTGAAATGAAAAGTTTTTGGTCCTGAGGGCATTACGGCCACAGCTATGGCTGTGTGTGCTGAGCTAAACAGATGGCATCCAAACGTGAGTGTTAGAATCACCTGAAATGCTTTTTAAAAGGCGTATTTTAGGGCCTCTTTGTAGGCTTAACGAGCAGATTCTGTACAAGAGGAACATGCAGTTTTGAAATGCCCCCCAGGGGCCTTGATGTACACTCAGGAGTGACTCTTGAAAGGTCACTGGGACTCACAGGCCAGACAGCAATTACCCAGGAACTCCGGGAAACGCGGCTTGGGATTGTGTTGGCCACACATTTCCGAACAAAGCTTTCCTGAGTCTCTACGTTCAGGAACTTTCTTTTTCCTTAGTCAAGATAAATTGAGAAGTTTTCCCGATCTTTCCAAGACTTTGCAGCCGAAGCCCGGTTTCTACTTTGTGTTGCTGTAAATGAATGAGTCTGGAAATGGCGGTTTGAGCCTTGCAGAATCCTAGGGACACGGGAGTCAGAAGGAAAGCTGCTTTTGGAGCTGAGAGCTGGGCATCTCTAGAATTCAAACTAATGTTTCCACATCTAAAATGGAGAAGGCTTGATGGTTCGTAAAAAAGCTTAGGACAATGAAAATAGTTTGTTCTACATGGTTTTATTTTTAAATTTTTCATTCTTTTAAATGCTACGCAGTCTTCCTGAGATTGACTTATTCCTGGTTCTCTAACTAGAATTGTTAGGGTTTGCTCTTGTTTGCTTGTTTGTATGGTTGGTTGTTTGTTTCTTGTGACGGGTCCTGACAGCCCAGGCTGGCTTTGTCTTTTGAAGGATCTTTCATTGCTTTGGTAGCCTCCAAGTTTCCCAAAGACGGCTTGGTTAACTTTGCCCTTTTGTCTTCAGGCTTTTTTTGTTCGCTTCTCTGCAGTGCCAAGGCTCGAACACTGGACTTGACACATGCTAGGCAAACACTGCCATTGAACGATCCCCTCCCCATATCTTGGGCAGAATAAGATCTTATCCAACTAAGGCTGACCCTTAACCTTTTGGCCTTCCTGCCTCTACCTCCCAAGTGCTTAGATTAAACAATGCCACCATGTCCTACAATGTATTTATTTATTGAGGTATAATTCATTTACTATACAATCAGCCATTTTAAAGAGAACAAGACCTTAGTGTTTGGAAGAGTCACCCTGTTGTGTGAACACCACCTCTATGGAGTTCCAAGCATCTTTAATCAAGTCTTAGCACCTACCCACTGAGCATCATTCCCGAATTCTACGCACTCCTAACCTGGCAGTCTGCTTTCTGTGTAAACGGGCGGCCCATCCTGGATGTGTTATATAGACAGACTCATATATGTGACCATGTATGCAGCTTCTTTTCCTTGGTACGTCTCCTAGGCTCATCTATGTCATAAGGTGTTTCAGCACTTTTTTATGACTGAATTATAATCCACTGTGCAGTTATACCACAACTAACTCATCCCTGCATCCGTCAGTAAACATTGACTTTTGTGAGCAATGCTGTTTTAAGTTTTTGCATACGAGTTCTGTTTTTTGCTTTTTGTTGTTGTTTTGGTGTTTTTGTTTTTGTTTTTGTTTTGTTTTGTTTTGTTTTTTAATGTACCAATCTGTTTTTAAAGTTGGGTTGAGAAAAAGTATTTTACAAGCAAGTAGCAAATTCTAAGTGACTTCCCTTAAGTTTCAAAGGGACACAGAAACTCGACCCTTTCAACTTGGAGAACAGCCATTCCGGTTGTGGTGAGGTGAGGGTGGAGAAGACGGTCCACAGGTTGGGTCCACAGGTTGAGCAGTGCTAAGGCACTGAATGTGTGCTACATTGTATTTCATGTGTGCACTGCAGCTGTAGGGGCAGATTCCCACGCTGTGTGCTGTCTCTATTAGGGAGATTTTAGAATTGCAATCGGTATCACAGAGTGTCTGGACATCAGCAAAGGAGTTTGACAAGGCTGTCGCATCTGTTCAATATTTCTACTGAAATAATCACAGGTATTGCGGCTGATGGTTACCATAGTGGTATTAAGGTTGGCAGAAGGAGATGATGTCATCTGGAGGATGCTGATGACATTCTGGCTGCTGAGTCTGTGATTTCTGTACCAGGAAAGCTGGGACCTCAGGCTAGGATGATTTAGATGCAGATAAAGGCAGGGTTGAAGCAGAATATTTCAGTAATAGAGCACACTGAAGTACGACGGCAACGAAAGGTTATGCTGTCGATAGTTTATGATAGGTGGTGAGAGCGATCAGCCCCTGGCTTACGAGAGATATGGCTAATAGGCTAGTCAGTATTCGCAAGGATCCGGAGCACAGCTCAGTAGGGGTGGCAGCTTCTCGCTCACTGAGAGCCCTGCCTGGGTCTCGAGCACTGGGGGCGGATTGGTACAAGCTTTGGCAAGAAGAGGAGAGGGAGATCAAAACGGAAGAGCAGCTACTGTCAGGTTGAGTTAAACCTAGAGTGATGGCAACAATGTCGTCCAGGAGAAGGATGACAACTGTGCTGAGAGAATGCACCATCTGTATCCAGAATCCTGGGCGGCTTCCTTGGGAAATCACTCATCCTGTGCATCTCGATTTTCGGAGAAGTAAATCTTGAAGAGCAGAGCTGGCATTCGTCAGGGCAAATGGGAGCACGAGGGGCGTGGGGAGGATTTGTGACAGCGGTTCTGGAAAGTGTGCTTTGAGGAATTCAAGATTGTGTGAGCGTTCTTGTAGTCTCCTTTGAAATAGAGATCAAGCTAAGTGTTTAAGGATACTAGGGCTATAGCTTCGTGTTTGGGCACTGGATTAGCATGAAGAAGGCTCTGGGTTCGAATCTTTGGTGTGGAAAGAAAATAAACCAATAAGCAAAATCCATCTTCAAATTTTGTGTGCTATTTTCCTCTCTGTTTCTCTGTTTCTCTGTTTCTCTGTTTCTCTCTCTCTCTCTCTCTCTCTCTCTCTCTCTCTCTCTCTCTCTCTCTCTCTC
>NC_034600.1:25701061-25710546 GCF_900095145.1 Mus pahari
AGAGATCCTTCTCTTTTAGGACAGTGACCACTAGAAGGCTTCCCGTTCCCTAGCAGGTGACCCACACATATACATATGGGCAATACTAATTAGATTCAATAAGCTAACATTGTGCCTTATATTCTTGTAATATTTTATATATCTACACTTGTTTTTATGTATTTGGGATATTTTAATAAGAACAACTATACACTGGTGGTTGTATTTCCAGATGCTTCTCTGGATGCAAGTCATTATCAGATTGTAAATATATTCCTAACTAGACCAGAAGAAAATCAAGACCTAGACCATCCATTCTTAGGAGCTTCAATTAGAGCTGAGAAAATGGTTCTCTTGGATACAGTTCAAAGTCGTCCATTCCTCCACATGCTTGGAAGAGCCATGGGCCTCTGGGAAATGTCAGCTGTCTTTGGAAACTTTCATGGGAAAGGCTGATTCTTTTTCTTTTTTTTTTTTTCCAAATTAAATCCAGTATTACCATAGCAATATTAAAATATAAATCTCCTTATGCCTTAGTAGATATATCTGGGGTGGGTGAGCATCGTGTGTGTGTGTGTGTGTGTGTGTGTGTGTGTGTGTGTGTGTGTGTATGTGCATGAATCAATAAAGCAATGAGGCTAGGACTACGGTAGGTCTAGAAATTTCTCTAGAACATCCCCCCCTTTCTATCTGCTTATCTTGCTCCCCTTCATGCTTCTGGGACCAACCTGAGCCGTCTCCTCCTGTGAGAGTTCTTCCCAGCTCATCTCCCCTTTTCTTACCTCAGGCTTTACTAACAATTTAGTCCTGGCAATCTGGTTCTTGGATCATGGGCTGACTAACGGTGCTTCACAGCCCTCAGCATTAGACATGCATAGTAATAATCTTTGTGACAGATTAGAAGACAGCCACTAACTCTCCTCCCATTTAGAATTAAGGTCTGTGTCCTCTTTCCCAAAAATTTGTGTGGTGTTATGGTTCGGATGTGAGGTGCCACCCAAACGTCTCACCACCGAGCCTTTGGCCCTCAGATATGGTGCTGTTTTGAGAGATTCTATAAATCTCAGAACATAGGGATTTGCTTTGCA
Organism: Mus pahari; assembly: GCF_900095145.1. Taxonomy (NCBI): domain Eukaryota; kingdom Metazoa; phylum Chordata; class Mammalia; order Rodentia; family Muridae; genus Mus; species Mus pahari. The sequence continues at coordinate 25,702,129 of NC_034600.1, forward strand.
AGGCAAGCACTTGGGGAACATGTGTTGGACAATTCTCAAAGCCCTTTCTTTCACTTGGGAATCAGCGGATTCTTGGGAAACAGGGCTTCTCTGGATCCACTTGCATTTGTGTTGTGTAAATTTGTTGAATATGTAAAAGTCCTAGTTGTAAAAGTCCTAGAAATCCTAGTTGGGGAGGGGAGAGGTGTCCTCCTGAACAAATAGCCTTAGGAAATTCTTGTGCAGTCTGTGACTCAAGAGCCACTGGTTTGAATGAAGAAAACTTGAGTCCTGGTCCCAATGTTTGTTACTGCCTCATGGCAGGAGAATGGTAATACCTTCCCAGGCCTCCAACTCTTGTTCCATTACACAAAGAACAGGATTAAATGACTTTGTGCGCATTTCTCTGTGTGGGTGGGTGGGGAGCAGTGTTCATGTACATGAGTTCCATACAGGCAGAAGCCAGAGGTCAATCTTAGACGCTGTGTTTAGGATCGTAGGCACTGTGTTTTGCTTGTCTTTTGAGATAGGATGTCTCAGTGCCCTGTAACTTACGAAGCATGCTAGGTTGGATGGGTAGCGAGCCCCAGCCCTGGGTTTACAAACATACACCATCACTCTTGTCTCTTTTTAAGTGGGTTTGAGGACTACATTCATGTTCTTATGCTTGCCTGGCAAGCCCAGCTCTAAATGAGATGATTTCTGTCTCTGAAGCATGCTATGTTTTATATCACCTACACCAGGCCATGTGACCTCTCCCTCCCTTGTCCTCTGTGACCTGAGGCTGGGGGACACACACATTCTGTCTGAATTGGGCAGCTGCCCATGACATCATCTTCACCACCACCTTCCTTTCTCATGCACAAGTAGGTATGACCAGGAACGTATAATGTAGGAGATTCTACTTCAATTTTTAAAGCAAATATTAATGTCAAGGCCAAAGTCTTTTCAGAATAACATATACCTGTGCTCAATATTATAATTAAGCTTAAATCATTTCTGGAATTATATGTTTTAAATGGCAATTGTGCCGCCTTTCAGGTTTTCTCTTGCCTTCAGCACCATTGAGTAAATGTGTTCATGATTGAATTAGCAGACCTTTGATTTTAAAAGGACTTTTCACTGATCTTTTATGGTAGATTAAAAAGCAATTTACTAATTTACAGTTCATAGGAGTTCCGTGCCCTCCTTGAGTTTTGTAAATCAATTCTTTGCTAATATATGTGACTAGAGCTCCGTGGGTTTCATTTGGGGACAGCTGGTATCATACACAACGCTGAATGCACAATTACATCATCAATGCAATCACACTTTGGGCCTAGCATGCACTATGTCCCTTTAGAGATCCCCCGTTTAGTGTCTCCAGTTTGAATGGGGAAGTCTGATCAACAGGGAGAGACAACATCACCAGAGTGATATTGCTTCCCTTTTTTGTGCTCCGTTCTCCGGTTGTAATGAGTAATCCTCGTTAGGAGACAACTATAAAGAAGCAGTGACTCACCCAAGGGTTTTCCTGTTGGAGATGGCTCTCCACCGTGAAGATGATTGCACATGGGAGGACCTGGCTCCAGAGAGCACTGCACCAGCATCACCACACCACCACACACAATTATTCATACATGTCATTTGAATGTGTGTCTCCCAATACAACGGTGTGGAGGAGAGGGATCTACTGAGATATGGTCATGGGGGGGGGGTGTTCCATCTTTAAGAAGGGTTAATGAATTTGTCGAAGAAATATTCCCCTTCGTGACTTATTTAGGGTTTCTATTGCTGTGAAGAGACACCATGACCAAGGCAACTCATCTGAAGGCAAACATTTAATTGGGTCTAACTTACAGTTTCAGAGGTTCAGTCCATTATCGTCATGGCGGGAAGCATGGTAGACACGATGCTGGAGGACCAAAAGTTCTACATCTTGATCCAGAGGCAGTTAAGAGCAGACTGGCCTCCTCAGGCAGCTAGGAGGAAGCTTGCTTCCACAATGGGTGGAGCCTGAGCATAGGAGGATACCTCCAAAGCCCAACCCCACAGTGACACACTTCCTCTAACAAGGCCACACCTCCAAACAGTGCCACTCCCTACAGGCCAATCATATTCAAACCATCACACTTAGTATAGTTTTTCTCATTTCTAACTTTGTCTCCCTGTACTAGACAGAAGATCACTAGCCCATAACTCACTGCATAGCCCAGGCTGCCCCGAGCCTTCGCTGTCCTTCCTTGCGCGTGTTTCCTCTAGGTGCTGGCTGTGTCTTCCGCTAGCCGCTTCAGTGTTTCAGGCTTAGGCCTTTGATCTATGTGGCGTTAGTTCTGTGCAAGGTAGTGGACCCTGGGCTAATTTCATTCTTCTGCATTCAGACAGCAGGGTTTCCAAGCACTGTTTGTTGAAGATGCCTCCTTTTCTCCAGATTGTTTTGTGCATTTTTTCTGTCTGATATCAGATGGCCAGACTGGGCCAGAGCCCTGGATATGGGACCCAGACTAGATCTGGTGGATCCAGAAGAAGGCATGGATGAGATGGTCATGGACACTCACCGGGTGGACCCCAGAGAAAGAGAAGGGAGGCTCCTGTGATACATTAGATTGTTGCACGGAAGACACACGAGTGGTGGCAAGTGGGTCAAAATAGTTTTTAAAGTTGGTGAACACAGAGGTGAGGTCCCCAACTTGTTTCTTCTTTCTTCTTTTTTTCTTTTCAGTTTGAGCTACAAACTCTTTTGTCTCTAAAGGCTAGCTTGAATAGAACTGAAAGGCCAGCCACCGATGGATACTTGAGCATTTTTCCTGTGTATGGTCCTAGGAATGGGTCTGGCTTGTTCGGCGACAGGTACTTGGTCTCCTTCCAGGAAGGAGACAGCAATGCGGGTTACCCTGAGTTTGTCTTCTGGGGTGCTATGACCAGAGAGGAGGGTTCCTCGGAGCTGTACCAACCTGCAGGGAATATGGTAGGGAAACAAAGGAAGAGACCGGAAAATAAGTAGCTGACCTCTGAGGGCTCGACCTATGGGTCGCAACCCCTTTGCATCTCAAATGGCCCTTTTACAGGGTTGCCTAGGATCATCTGAAAACACAAATATTTACATTATGATTCATAACTGTAGCAAAATTACACACATGAAGGAATAACAAAAATAAGTTTATGGCTGGGATCACCACAACATGAGGAACACACACAGAGACACACACAGACACAGACACACACACAGAGACATAAACAGACACACACACTACACACAGAGACACACACACAGACACATACACACAGATACACACACAGAGACACACACACACTACACACAGAGACACACACTACACACACGCACACACACACACCACTTAGCATTAGAGAGTGGGGCAGCTGGAATGCTAAGTGTTCTGTGTGTGTGTGTGTGTGTGTGTGTGTGTGTGTGTAGTTATCCCTAGATAAGACAATTGTCCCAGGAGCAGAGGTGGAGGTGATGTTAACAGGTAACCACCCTGTGAAGTTATATGGAGCTACCTGCCTCACATCTCAGCCCTTGGGAAGCTAAAGGTGTAGGATCCTGAAGTAGAGTCCAGACCAGGCTACGTGGCAAGTTCCAAGAGTCTGGGTTACCCAGTGAGACTCTCCATCCCACTCAACTCCCCAAAAGGAATTGGCAAAAGTTACCTCCTTTTGTGTGTTCAAGGATCAAAGTTCCAGAAAAGGACTTAGCCTGAGACTGACTTCCATTTTCGCTTGGAGGCTGGGTTTTTCCCAGCACCCTTCCCTCCTTGCCAGAGTGCGTAGACAGACATGATCTTTTCTTCACAAGTCAGACCCTTGTTCTCTTTCATCTTCCAGGCATCCCCCCACACCCTTGGCTCTACCCGGTCTTTCCTTTTACTTCCTGTCTTCAGAGTTAACATTATAGACACCAACTGGCAGCTGCCTTGCACAGAACAAGTCAGGAGGGGAGGGGAACGTCACCTCCAGGGCCTGCCTTGGTCCTGCTGCCAGCCTAGAGCTCCCTGGCACTCCCCCGGGCTGTGAAATGACTGAGCTGCACCCATGTCTCTGGCTCCTGCTGCTGCTGCTACTGGAGCCATGGGCCAAACAGACCTACCACGTTGCTCCTTCTGCCTGTACTGCAACCCTATTCAGAGACAACCTGGAGAGGCCGGGTCCTGTAATGATACAGCGGGTAGATAGTAATTTCTTTTATTTGAAGCCATTTATCATCCTTGTAACCCAGGAATGAATGATTGGCCTCAAAGTGATGTGTTAATAATTTCCTAGAATTAATCTGTTTTCTTTCTCCCTCTCCTCTGACTCCGTGTGTGTGTGTGTGTGTGTCCCATACAAAACATTGCCTTAGGATTATAGAAGAGAAAAGTATTTTATTTTGTTTCTTAAAGACTCTCTTTTTTAAAAGAGGTGAAGAGTTGAAGGTGATGGCAAAGAAAAAGAGCTGTGGAGATAAGAACAGAGTCTGAGGCGTCCTGACCTCCTGTGCTGGCAACCACAGGTACCCCGTCTACACCTAAAGGCAATGGTGAACGGAGGCTGAAGCATCCTGACCATGGGAGCTCTGTCTATACCTGATGGCACTGGTGAAGCAGCCACCACAGAGTCAGACCCCCAGCGAAGCGCAGTTTGTCTGTATGAGAGGAGTCTACAGCACCTAGCCCAGTGTTGTGGAGTGAATAAGAGTGGCTTCCATAGGCTCGTGGATTTGAATACTTGATTACCGGTGGCACTATTCGAGAGGCATGGAGGCGTGGCCTTGTTGGAGGAAGTGTGTCACTGGGGGGTGGGCTGGGAGGTTTCGAGTAGTTCATTCCAAGCCCAGAGGTTCTCTTCCTAATTCCCGAGGATCCAGATGTAGACCTCTCAGCTCTTTCTCCAGCCTCATGCCTGCCTGCATGTCGCCATACTTCCCACCATGACAATGGACTAAGCCTCTGAGTCTGTAAGCCAGCTCCAATCAAATGCTTTGCTTTGTCTGAGTTGCATGGTCATGGTCTCCTCACAGCCATACAACACTGACTAAGACACCAGGAACGCATGGCAAGTGTGTCCTAAGCTGGGCTCTCTGTTCCCTGTCCTTTCTCCTCAGGGAACTCTGTGGGGAAAGGTAAAATATTATCGCACTATTTTGGTGACGGGGACACATAAGGCCAAAGGGGCTGGCCAAAATGCCAAGGACACAGAGGTGATCATGGATCAGGTGCCCGATAAGTGCTTTTAAAATGTTGAACTGTAGAAGTGTTATAACTGGGAACATGTCTCATGCCCAGTCCAGGAGTCAGTTGTCCATGTCTACCAGGTAGCCGAGCTCTCTGGGGACCGTGGACAGGTGGGCGGGGCTGGCTTTTAACATGTGGCTCTGTCTCAGGGTCCCTAGTCTTACCGAGGCTGCTTGGGTCCCTGTGTGCTTTCTGGATTCTGTTTGGGGGAAGACTCCCAGAATCCTCAGTTACCATGTAAAAAAGCATGTCCTCTCTGAGACTTTCACGCTATAAGCAAGTCCAGACCAGCGTCATGAGAAGCCAAGTGGAAAAACAGATTTAGAATTTGTCTTAGTCAGGGTTTCTATTCCTACACAAACATCATGACCAAGAAGCAGGTTGGGGAGGAAAGGGTTTATTCAGCTTACACTTCCATACTGCTGTTCATCACTGGAAGGAAGTCAGGACTGGAATTCAAGCAGGTCAGGAAGCAGGAGCTGATGCAGAGGCCATGGAGGGATGTTACTTACTGGCTTGCTTCCCCTGGCTTGCTCAGCCTGCTCTCTTATACAACCCAAGACTACCAGCCCAGAGATGGCACCACCTGTAAGGGGACCTCTCCACTTGATCACTAATTGAGAAAATGCCTTACAGCTGGATCTCATGGAGGCATTTTCTCAACTGAAGCTCCTTTCTCTGTGGTAAGTCCAGCTTGTGTCAAGTTGACACACAAAGCCAGCCAGTACAGAAGTGTATAGTGGGGAAGAAAGGAAAATGACTGAATGCAGGACACTACCAGTTTTCCAGCTCCTATCTTCTGAGTTAAGATAGCTGAGGTCCCATGTATCTTAAAGGTTGAACCGGCTCCATTCTCTTGTCTGAATTTCTGACACAGAAAACCATGATGTACGCAATATCACTAGCAAAGGCTTGCCTTGGGGGACTGGAAGTCAGTGGTACAGCACCTGCCCAGCTCTGGGATCAGTTCCCAGCATGTCCTGCTTCCCCCCACCCCACCAAATAATTGTTTTGAATTGTGTCAGTTTGAGGTGGTTTATTATACAGTAATACTTAATTGGAATGTCAGAATTTTCATATGATCTTAATTAATAAGTAGGAAATGACACAACAACCTTCATTATGCCCAAGTTCTCACAGGTTCAAACTCAGAATTGCTGCCCTAATTGTCCCTCTGTTGATGGTTTTGGGGATTATAGACTTTGGGGGAAAAAAGGACATGGTACGCTTTAGAAACCAACTGATTTTCTTGATGGCAAATCATCAGGACCATTACTGGCTAAACTTAGCCAAGGATGAAGGTTTGGGGGGGACCGAGGTGGTGCTAGTGTTTCAACTGAGTGTTCCAAACTTCCTGGCTTTGTTCAGAGAACATATTGATTGATGATTGATTGATTTCTGACACTATGGATCAATGGGCAGAGATGAGCTAAAATATAGCTATGATTATCCAGTCATGAGTCTTCAAAAGAAAATCAAATAGAAGACTTTGGGTTTTTTGTTTTTTTTTTTTTGCCATGATCCCTGTTAACATCAATTAGACTGTGCCCTACTGTGATATTCTAATTTTTAGCACAAGAAGAAAAATGAATTGATTTCAGGGTTGATATCTCCTAACATTTAAAAAGAACTACTTCCATTGAAAATATGGGCACCTTAGCAATAGAATAAATGGCTTGACATTTGTGAGGCCAAAATAGTCAATATAGAGAGAATTCTCTTATTGAGAAATAAATCATTAACCAAGCTATTTCTAAGTTCGATTTGAAAGGCTTGAATATGTCATTAATATATTTCCCCCTGTACTTTCTCTTGATTAAGGTGCCCGTGTCTCAGGGCTGCTTTCCCTCTGCCTCTGCCTCTTGGCTATTCTAACTCTCAATTCTTTTCCCCTGGCTCCCTGCTGTAGTGTCACCACAGGACCCTCCCTCAGAAGAAGGAGGGAGATTTAGAGTGTCAGTCCTGTCCTTTTGGGTGGTATCACTAAACATTGGAGACTTGCGGGAGAAGTCTGGGAAAGCTACACTTCCCCTTTCAGTGACATGACCAAGGAAATGAACATGGGCAAGGAATTCATTTCCCAAACATCTCACGACTTGAAATACCTTGACATTTCTCTCACCAACAGCAATTCCATTCCCTTCCTCTCACATAGGGGCTGACCTTAGAGACTCACTCACATGAGCAGGATGCAATAGAAACACCCTGCATGGCTTCTGAGTTAGGTACAAAAACACAGCACAGGCTGCTAGAGAAACCTAAGCACTAATGCTGCAAGCAAGCCCAGCCACACAGAGAGGCAGCGTGGAGATATTTTAGCTGCCGGCCTCAGCAGAGGTAAGGGCCAGCAGTCAACGTTGATACACCATACCTAGGGAATCATGTCAGAGAGCCCTAGACATGGGCCATTTCATCACTCTCTGTCTGCAATCAGGCCAAGCAAGGATGACCCCCCAATGACACAATAACAAAATGATTGTGTCTAGTTTGGGACACCAAGATTTGACAAGGAGCCGAGATTACTCAAAGAGCAGGCAGAGTGTCTGTGTTTGGTTCTTTGCTATATAAATGGGTTCCTTGGTACTGCTGCTCCCTCTGTTAGCCGTCCTCGCTCCCCATCTGAGATACAAGGCAAGGACTTGGCTGCAGGTCCTAGAGTGGAGAAGTGATCGCAGGAAGCAGGGGAGATCCAGGGAAGAGAAAGTGAAATTGTGAAGGAAAGAAGCCAATATCTGCTTGCAAATAAATTGCTTACTAGAATGGGCAGCTGCTGCTCTGTGCCACTGTGGGCCTCTGAGGGATATTAGGGTATGCCTCAGAACAAGGGCATCAGAGCACAGGAAGACTGGAGCCATGTGCCCCTCCTTCTTGCCTTTTCTCTCATCTCTCACTGATTGGGGTTACTGGTAGGGGCAGAGACTCCTCTGCCCTTGTAGGTCAGGCGTGCTGACAGATGGGCATCCTTCTGTAGTCCAGGAGGAAGCACAGTGCACATCCTTGCTGCCCATGCTACCTGTGGGCACCAGTGACAGTGCACTGAGCTGCCGACACATCTGTTCTGATGTTAGGTGGGTCAAGATGGACAGCTTATGGCTCAAATATCCATCACAGTTTCTGGTCCATATGTCAGCCAGGGAGGAGGTTTCAAAGCACAAGACTGCTTTCAAAACATTGTTGTGATTCAGGTCTTTGAGTGGGAAAGAGAGAAGAGAGAGAGAGAGAGAGAGAG
>NC_034600.1:25710615-25718587 GCF_900095145.1 Mus pahari
AGGAAGGAAGGAAGGAAGGAAGGAAGGAAGGAAGGAAGGAAGGAAGGAAGGAAGGAAGAAAATCCTCACTGTTCCCATGCATGGCATGGTCCTGTCTCTCTCCAGTTTCTTCATTCTCTGCATGGAAAACACACTGCATTACTTCATTTATCCCAAAGTCCCACGTTGTTTGCAAATATGATTAGCTGTGCCTAGAATGCTCGGCCAACTCCCTCCTGCAAGCCAACTCCATAATTCCTACTCAATTTTCCCATTTCAGTTCAAGCAGCACACGAGGAAAACATCTATGGCCCTCTCTTCTTCCACGAGCTCCTCCTCTGCACCTTACTTTGGGGCAGGAGATAATGTATCTTTTAAATGGTCTTCTCCGTGGTGTCTTTCTCTCGTGGTAGAGAAAAGTACCAGCACACTCAATCATGTTTCATATCCAATAGCCATGGTTTGTGTGTGTGAGTGTGTGTGTGTGTGTGTGTGTGTGTGTGTGTGTGGAGAGAGAGAAAGAGAGAGAGAGCCAGGCACACATAGATGTGCATGTCTGATAGTAGATGGCAGAGTATTTGGCATTGCACATCCATTGACTCCTAAAGATATTTAGAAAGAGATAATTAACAAATGTTTCTTCTCAAGCCTGGCGGGGAGCGCTGGCAGTACATAGTTGCCATCGTTCTTCTTAGGGATCCTTCCCCGGGGGAATTTAGGTTGCTTCTGGCTCCTCAGCATTCGGGCTCACCGAGGGGGACAATGAAGAAGGCAGAAAGCAACACACTGTGTTCACTGCAGATGCCATAACCGACAAGGACCAGCTCAAACAGGGTGTGAAGAAGCTCTGTGACATTACCGCAGTTAAAGTCAGCACCCCCATCTGACTGAGTGACCCCACACTCCTGATGGCGTAGGGCCAACACAATTGAGATTGTCTAAATTGAATCTAACCGACTAATTCGAAATATAGAAATCTAAATTCAAAACTGTGGACTGCAAGGCACAGAATGATGGGCTGCAACATTGTGAGTACTTGGGAAGCTAAGACAGGAAGATAACGAATCTGAGGCTAGCCCAAACTACATAGTGAGATCCTGTTTCACAAAACTAAACAGGCAGAGCAAACATTAAAAAAGAATGGCCTTCATACTGTACTCGGGCACATAGGTGGAAGTCTTTGGCACTTGTCTAGCATGCAGAAGGCCCTTGGTTTGAATCCCAGAGAGGGAGGGGCTATATGAATATATGAGAATGAATTTCCCCAGGGTCCCCAGCCTTCTCTTTAACCAGTTCCCCATTCTTGGCAGGGGGTGTCAGGGAGGAGGAAACTGTGCAGTCTTTGCAAAGCAAACCCTTGTTAAAGCCCCAAAGGATGATGCCCTCTGAGTCGCTCTCCTGAAGAAAGAGCCATGCCTATGACTGCATCCTGTCTCAGAGGCCTTGATGGTAATGTCAGGATGCTCTGCAAGCCCCTACTGTGTTTGGAAACTAGACAGTATAATAGATAAAAGGGAAGAACCAGGAACCTAACATTTCCAAATTTTGTGTATCGATAAGGACACTCAGCACTGCCATTTAGGGATTGTCTAGGAAGGGCTGCCTATGAACTGGGAATTGCCCCAGTCATCTGTAAGGACTGCACTGGCACACACAACAGGCCCATCCGGAGTTTCACCCACCTTGTCATAAAGGGAGATTAGAGGGATGGAGGGTGCAACAGGCAGGGCACTGGGAACCTCTGGGGGGTTACGGGTCATAGCTATTCAAAGTGATGTTCTTTGACAAAGACAGGATTAAATGGAAACTCATTAAAGTATAGACAATTCTGAAGGGAGAGAAGAAGATAATTGTTTCAAGGCTAGCTGAGTTAGTGTCAAACATGAGAACAGGAGGTTAGTAATGAAAGTTAGGAACGTGAATTCAGGCAGACATTTTCTGAGCTGAGAATAAGCAAATTAAACAAGCAGGAATAACAAATGAAAGTCACCAGTTTCTCTGGGGGGGGGGAGATGTGAACCTTCCAATTTGGTTCATTTGCATTAAATAGTCAAGCATAATATATTTTTGTTTTTCGTGTTGGATGACTATATGCTAGCAATGTTAAAACAGGTTACGAATAACTCCTTATAATATTAGAGAAATTGCGAAGTCAAAGAAAGAACTGTGAGTCAGGGTTTCTGGTCTTCTCTCCCTCAGCTGGAGCTGCCAAAATATCACATTATTTTCCATAACAGTTGATCCTGACGAAATTCCTCAGGCTATGATAACGGTTTCTCAAATACTAAATCATAGCTTGTCTTATATACTAAAGATTACAGGAGATGGATAATTCACTAATATATTAAAATACTGGCTATAATTAGATGTATATCGAAATGCTGACTGCGTGTTGTAGCTTGTCTCACTCAGATCTCAGTAATCTAATCGTGCTGTAGCTCAGGGGTCACTGAAGAAGTGCCTGCGGTGTGCGAGGCACTGTGGGAAGTTTAGGGCCTGCCAATTAGATTCCTGATTGACATTTGCTAACCAGACGTCATTCCTACTTTCAGTTTCTTGAATGACACGCTGACATTGATTTCATAACATGAGGAGAAAATGCTTTCAGCAGGACAGAGGAGCATCGTGAGGACTTTTTGGACTATACAGGCAGAGCGGTGACCCAAGTAAGCTTCGAGTTCAGTTTGAAACCCTCCTCCGTGGCTCCCTCGGCCATCTGGGCAAGTTCTTCAAGCATCGATTTCTTCAGCTGTAAAATGGGAGTAGTAAAACCTGTCCTCAGGTTTGGAGTCAGAATTAAAGTGAATTGAAGCCAATATACCACGTGTTATTGTGCATGCACATCACATGTCATTGTGCATACACATCATGTGTTACTGTGCATACACATCACGTGATACGGTGCCTAAGGAGGCCCCTGAATGAAAGGCAGTTTCAGTTGTGGGGCAAAGGGAACAAAACAGGTAAAGGAGATGGAAACGGGCCTGTCCGATGCCTAGTGGCTGTCTTAGCCTTTGAGCTTGTGTTTCTTCACGGGTAACATGGTGGCAATAACAATGCTTATGACAGAGTGCTTCAGGTCATGCAAAGTGTTTAGCACCCTGGCCAGTATTGAGCTCAAGAAAGGCTAACTATTGTTACAACCCGTTTCCATGGGAAACATCAGACCCGCATCCAACCATTTGATTTTCCTTTGTTTTACATCGCAGTTAGAAAATGAACTGGCTTTTAAATGAACTCCTACTTTTAAAATTCTGACATCTGCATTCTCCTTATGTGTTATTGAATAAACAAAGAAATGCATGAAGAGAGCCGTAGAGTTCCTCATTTGCGGGGTGCATTAAAATTAGATTATTGTGTATTTATACCCGGTAACAGCTCGGGGGAGGCTGTTCTACCCCTTCAGATTCTGACTGCAGCATGGTGTTCTAGCAGGAACACTTGATACTGGTGACATTGGGGAAGCTAGGATTTGGTTACAGTCTGGAAAATGTTGGACACCTATGGAGCCAGAGAGACAAGCACAAGGAGCCTTCATGTGGGCATCTTGTAGCCCAAGCCTTTCTGAGCCTCTCAGCTCCACCCTCACACCCTCACACACTCCTCACACACCCCTCACACACCCTCACACACCCCTTTTCCTCCGCTGGACCATTTTAAAAACCAACTGCAACTGTAAAATGTCTTCTTCTGTCAATAATTTTTTATGTTCCTTCAAAGATAAAGCCTTGATTCTTTGACTTCACCACAATTTCATTGTCAAATCGACAAAATGATAGTCGTTCCCAGATATAAGGTCGGTATTGACACATTCAAACTTGCTTTCGCATTTCATCCTGTTCAGAATCTAAGCAAATCTGTGCTCTGCCTTTCTCTGACTGGCATGCCTCCGAAGTATTCTAAAGTCTGTAGGTCCGCCGAATTTTATTTATTTATTTATTTGCTAATTTTTCATTAAAGAATTTATTTTCCTGTTGTCTTAGTTAAGGTTTCCACGGCTGTGAAGAGACACCATGACCAAAGACATGCTTATAAAGGACAACATTTAACTAGTAGGTTGGCTTACACAGTCCAGTATTGTCATGGTCGGAAGAAGCATGAAGCATGCAGGCAGGCATGGTGTGGACGAGCTGAGGGTTCTACGTCTTCACCCAAAGGATGTCAGGAGCAGACTGTTTCCTGGCAGCTAGGAAGACGGTCTCAAAGTCCACCTCCACAGTGACACACTTCTGCCAACAAGGTCCCGCCTCCTAGCAGTGCCTCTCCCTGGGCCAAGCATATTCAAACTACCACATCCATTGAGTTTCTTATAGAATATTCTGGGTTTTCCATTCTTTTGTTCCCCAGTGCTTAAATGGTAGAATCTAGGGCCTTAATCAGACTTAGGCTCTATCTTCTGGCAATGTGATTCCCATGAGCATGATGGGGTGGGCACTTTGTGTGACAGCACATCAGGAGGGTACACGGGCCTGGCTGTCACTTACTCATTCTGTAATTTCACAGTTAATCGGTAGCTTCAGGTGTTGTCTGGACTCACGACAGGAAGGCTCCCATCGGCCCCCAACCTAATGGCTGTAGCAGCCATTAGAGAAGGCTTTTATATCTATTATCTCATTAAGAGGTTGCAAAATAGTGTTATAATTCTGCCACTCAGCACACACTCATTAACTATGAAGAACTTTGCATGGCTACTTAAAAGGATTATGGGGGAGAAAAGGCCAGGGAGATGTTTGATTCTTTTTATTTTCACCAATTTCCCGACTAATGAGTATTTGCCAAGCAGCTTCCAAAATTGCGGGTTACCTCTTTAATCTTTGTACACTTTGTGAATTTTAATACGTGTAACATATTTCAGTGCATGGCACTTATTATTCTTTTTGACACTCAGGTTGTTCTATTAGGGAACTGGGTGGTCCTTCCACATTGGTCCCTGTACCTTTTGACCCAGTATTAATAGTCTCTGGTATGTCCCATGCTTTCTATGGTGACAAGCTCTTCCAAGCTCATCTGTACAGATCCAGAGATAGTCACCTCTCTAGGAAATGCTGAGTCCTCTCAATAGAAGTCACAGTCTGGACACTGGTTTGGTCACTGGTACGGGGCCATTGTTTCTGGAATACTGGATTTTAAGATAATTATCCACAAAAGTGAAGGCCAGGAAGTAGAAGCTTTTACTTTTCCATTACCTGAGTCACTAATTTGATTTGCTGTCCCCATTTAAAAAAAAAAAATAGTACTGTCAAACTATTGAAAACTGGCTCCCTTAGATGCCAATGATGCTGTAATACAGTGTAAACAAGAAATAGTTGCCTAGAGATGACTAAATAAGGAGGCCTGGGTCAGAGCTGAAGTGTGAAATGGGCAGTTCCAGGGGTTACCCAGGATACTGTCAGTACTGGCCACCTGAATCAGCTCTACCCACACACAAGAATCCCTGTGACTTCCATGTGTATCTCATTGCAGCCCCCAGCACCTGAGTCCTCCATCCACAATTTCACGTGGCCTCACATTTCTTATCCACGGAGATCAATGGCTCTCAACACCAAACTTTGGTAAAACTTCGGCAACTCTGCAGTACAATTAGGAGAAGGAAAAGCAAAAATCATGATTTTTTTTCCAATTGTGCTTTCTTGCAAACATCTTCCAAGTTTCTTCCCTCATGCTTCCTGGTTCTTATCCAGGGTGGTCTAAGCGCCCTTCTCAGAAGAAGTTACGGTGCTAACAGACGGTGACTTTTGATGCTTTTATCAAGTTGACAAAGCACCATTTCACAAGTTAAGTCTCTTGAAATACAAATTGTCCCTGGCATCCAAAAATCCTGGCACCTATCGGGGGTGTCACAGGAGCACTCAAGCTGCCTGGGTACTGAGATGCTACGGTTTGGGTCAGACACCGGTTTGAAAGGACACAGAATGCAGTGTGGTGAGTCTGGGTAGAGCAGTGGGCAGGGAAGGGTAGGGCCAGCTCTAGCCCTGACAGAAGAACAGACTGGAAGGAAGCCCAGGGGCGGCCGACTGAGGAGGACAGTTAAGGGACAGCCTGGCCGCCCCAGGCAGACTTCATCAATTCAATGCTGATGAAATGTTTAAGGGAACCTAAGAGCTGAAGAGGGCCATGCCCTAAGGGTTCCAAGTGAAGGGGACCCTACTGTTCTTGAAGAGGATACAGACAGGCTACTGTAACAGTCTGCATGACAAGGTTTGTGGCCAGGCCACTAAAGAACTTAGGACAAGATAGGCCCTTTCTCTCCCCATGTCACCATTTCTGAGGTCCACTTTTCCACCCTCCCTCTTTGTACTCCCCCAGCCCCACCCCAGAGAGAACTGAACTGTAGAGATCTGCACATAAAAGAGCTAACACACAAAACAAAAAGATGTGGGACAGCTTTCCTACCTCATCTCAAGAGACCATATTCTTAGTGTTCTCGGGAGTGGGCTGGTATTGGGCACCAACGGTGACGGGATCAACCCACGGAGGGCAAACACGAGGGCTCTGCCGATCAATAACACGGTCCAGACACGGAAAGCTAGTCTGTGTAACCTGCACTCCGACTCAGCGAATTCCTCTTTGCTCCCCTCATGCCTCTGCTCTTGCCACCTCTCACTCAGCCAAAGACCCTCCCTCCCACCCCTACTTCCATTCACAGTGGAGACAACATCTGTCTGCTAGCAGTCTTTTTTTTTCTTTACCATTCTCCTCAACGCCAGCTTTCTCAGCCAGGCGAGCCTGTAAACCAGTGGTTCTTAAGCTTCCTAATGCTGTGACCATTTAATTCGGTTCTTCATATTGTGGTGACCCCCAGCCCTAAAATTATTTCCACTGCTACTTTGTAACTGTAATTTTGTTATTGCTGTGAATCATAATGGAGATGTCTGGGTTTTCCAGTGGTCTTAGGTGGCCCCTGTGAAAGGATCATTTGACCCTCCGAGGGGTCAAGACTCACAGGTTAAGAACCACCGCAAAGGACAAGGTTCCTGGCCTGTATTTGTTTACTGTATTGTTGATCATCACCTTTCTCAGCCTTCACTGAGGCCCAGCCATCCCTTCTAAAGAAGCCACCATCCTGTGACAAGCACACCAACATCTCTTAAAGGCCTCGGCCCTTCCAACACTTTGTATTGGTTCCCATTAGACATTTCCTGTTCTTGTTGCTCTCCCCAGCTTCTACCATGCACACACAAAAGACCACCCCTGAGACAATTCCACAAGCTCTAGTTCTTATGCCTGTTGCAAGTCTCCCCCTGCAGAGTCAGTGAACGAATAATCTAGCCCCCTTGTCAGACAGCACAAATCTCAGGTGCCTCAGGCAGGGTCCTGGGGGCTGAAATTCTGCTTGAAAGCAGGCTTCCTACTGTTCCTTCTCCACTGCCTTCCCAGCCCCCTAGCATCTCCCTGTTTTGTTTGGTAGCAATCCTGCAGTTATGTTCTTTGTACCTTCAAAGAGATACTTATATTCCTTATCTAGGTTTGTCTCCAAAGAATCCAAACTGAGTTGGCTTCTAAGCCACTAGCTTAGAGCTCTGGTAGACACATTGCAAGGCCTGTCTTCATCTCTGACTGAATTGGCCATCGGTGAGTACCTTCTTTACATGAAATGCCCCGTGACACTTTATGATCTTGATCTTCATACTGCTGGCCACTCACTTCCAATCACATTGATGGGCTTCTTTTTACTTGGCTTTGTCGATATCAATGCATGCGTTTCAGGAGAGCTACCACCACAGCATCTACCTCATGACATTTTCATCTGTTCATTTGCGGATGTGCCAGGAGTTAAATTCAGAATCTTGTACAGACTAAGCAAGTGCCTCCAGCCTGAAGTTTTCATTCTTCTTTTCTTAAAGTTAATTTTTTTTTTTTTTTTTTTGTGGGACTACCGATGAGTACAGTAATTTATTTTTTTTTTATTATTTTCTTTATTTACATTTCAAATGCTATCCCGAAAGTTTCCCATACCCCTCCCCCCACCTCTGTCCCCCTACCCACCCACTCC
>NC_034600.1:25721563-25732816 GCF_900095145.1 Mus pahari
ATTGTGAGTGTGTGTGTGAGTGTGTGTGTGTGCGTGTGTGAGTGTGTGTGAGTGAGTGTGTGAGTGTGTATGTGTGTGTGTGAGTGTGTGTGTGTGTGTGTGTGTATGAGTGCTGTTATGCTCTTAGATGCTCAAGGCATTAGATCCCTTGTAGCTGGAATATTAAATCCTTGTATCAATGGAGATATTGGGTAAGGAAGCAGGTGGGAAAGCTAACACAGGACAGTGGGAAGCCATAATGCTAATGTGACAGAGATGGGAAGAATATGGTTGTTTGGTCAGAGGCATGCATCCACTTGCTCTATGTTTAGGGAAAGTCTCTCAGAAGGAGACAATGGAGCCGAGACCTCCGTGGTAAGAGAAAGAAAACCGTAAGGAGGCTATGTCAGGGCCTCCTGGGACTCGAGGAGAGGTGTGAGTTCTATGTTCTGAGAGCACAAGGAGGCCACCACGATAGGCTGGAATGCGAGGATTCATAGGAGAGTTGCAAAGGCCAGGGATGGGGGGGGGGCAGGGGTTCTTTCTGGACAGGGAAAAGTAGATTAGACCTGGGGGTGGGGTGGGGGGGTTTCCTGGACTTACCCGCCTGAACAGCCAACAAACCAGAAGCCTGCCAGCATTCTCAAAAGTGGAAGAGAACGCTCATGGCCTCGTCTGCACACAATTATGGTTCTTCTCACATAGAAGCAAAAAGACCCTGGACCAGGAACAACTGATAAATGAAAGAACTGGCGTGGACCATTATTCTGTTTCAAACAGAAAAATAAAAACCAAAGCAGCTCTACAAGGTGACAATTTATGGTGCTGGAAATGTCTTCGGAAGTCTTTTTAGAGTTTGGTGTTGACTGTTTATGGAAGGTGTAAAATTCTTATAATGCCAGTGTTTTATGAAGAGAGCAGTTGGCAACTCCTTTCAGCCTGATCCCTGTTCTGGGAAAATGTGCGTTTTCCTTTATTTATTCATATTGTTTCCAGTCCATCAAAAATAGACGAGATGTAACAGGACAGTCCATTTGTACCATTCTGTTTGGTCAGAAGCACTTCATGGCTGTCGGGCCCCAGCAGCCTGGCTCCTAAGCCCTCCTCCACATTCAGAAGCCTTCAGCTTTGTAATCTGCTCCTATTTCCACCATGCTGGGAGAAGCGTCCCTTTAAAAATCAGAGCTATGCAAAGGGCAAGAAGAGGGGTGAAGATGATATATACAGAAGCCCCCAAAGAGGCAGGGAGGCAGAGACCCCCCCTCCCTGTTTAAGAATGAGCTTGATGAAAGAGTTAGGAAAGGCTCGCTTTCCCAGATCTGCAGACCTGCAGAACCATATGCGTGCATTAATTAAGGCTGTGGGAAGGAGGAGGCATCCGAGAAAATAACAAAGCTGCAGTGTATGCGTGCAATGATTTTTCATTCTGTTTCGCTTCAGCTCTGCCCCTGCAACAGAGGATCTAATCAATCTGCCGGCTATTAAGTTTGTTAATTGATAATGCATACTAATTAGGCTCTGCGCACTTACTTAAGAGACCCTGCTAAGGTGATTGTAGGCACCCGTCCAAATGGAGTTTAAAGTATTCTGTGTGAGGTTAAAACTCATCAACCAGAATAGATGGATTTTATATTATAACAGAAGGCACAACATACCCGTAAGTATTTAATGTATTGCACACTTATCCATTATTACATATTTTAACTCTACACAATAATTAAAAATGTAGAAACAGCTACTAAAAACTCTAACTAAGTCGCCCTGGCGAGGGCGTGAGGAAATGTCAGCGAGAGAGCTATTTTCTCATCAAGGTAAATGTTTAATTTTCTCATTTGTATTTGGGAATGGTCAGGGGGAGCAAGGGTGGAAATCATGTGAGCAACGAGGCTTATTGAACTCTGTGGCCACCAGAGGCTCCGCCAGCGGAGTGTGTCATGTGCTGGTAGTCATGTGTCCAAGGTCATCCCTCTAGAGGCTGCCCAGCTGACCCATAGAAACACATTATCCGGAGCTCAAGGTCCAAACATGTTTATCTACCATAAAATTGGATGCTGGTCATACTCTTGTCCCTTTTTTGAAGGGCTATCACTTTGGGGGTGGACTGAAGAGTACATCAAGCATCCAGCAATGTCCCCTGAGATAATGTTCTCCAAGAAGGTGGCTTAGTCCTTTCCATAGGGATTGACTGAAAAGGCATTATGCAAATGTCCTTTGTTCCCCAGGAGGGTGGCTGGCCCCCTCTCTGCACCCAAGGTGAATCAGTTCTGGTTTGGCCTCTAAAATTTCTTCAGAGCTCTGTGACATCTCCTGAGGCTCTGACTGGTTTCTTAGATGTTTGAAAGGACCAGTCATTGGCCCAGGTGTCACATCACAAAGGGAGGCTTTCGGAGGCCAACATTCCCTTCCATGCCTTGAAATCTCTACATTCTTCTGGATGCTCACACTCAGCTCTCAGGCTCTCTAGTCCAGACTGGTACTGGGAACGCCAAGACGAAGCAGATGGGTGGTGCCCTGCCATCCACACAGCTGGGAGGCGAGCACAGCTGGCAAATGGTTGCCCACAAGCTCTGATTTGTTCACTTGTCCGCTCTTCCTTCCTTCCTTCCTTCCTTCCTTCCTTCCTTCCTTCCTTCCTTCCTTCCCTCCCTCCCTCCTTCTCTCTGTCCTTCCCTTCCTGTGCTCTCACTTGCCCCCCNCCCCCTCCCCATTTCCTCCCCCCCACATCCTTCCCCTCAGTCCCCCCACCCCACTCCCAACTGTCCTGTCTGGTCTCCAAAGCAGTATGTCTTAGGATGACCTTGAACTTCTTCCACGTCCCAGTGCCAGGATTGCAGGCATGTATCATGTCTGACTTCCATGGTGCTGCGGCTCAAACCCAGGGCCCCATGCACTTTGTCCACTGGGCTACAACCCTGGCCTCCAGAAGAAGCTTTCCAAAACTGAAAAAAACTACCCAAGTTAACTGAAAATTGCTAATTCTCCCAGACTGAGGTCCAAACCCCTCAGATGAAGTCATGAGTTTCCAGCTTTATCTCCTGAGTGGACCTTGTTAGCACCAGGATACTGCAAGCCCCGCCTAACCATGTGACCCTTGACCTGTGTTGCCAGGACAACAACCTTCAATCCCACAATCCACTTGGCTCAGTTCCCGCCCTCACTGGTGTGACGTCATTTTCTGTATAAAAGAGGAAGCCAACCCCTCCTCTCCCTCCCCCTCCCCCTCCCTCTCTCTCTCCCTTCTTCTCTGCCCTTCTACCCGCTTCGCTGCTCCCCCATTCCTGCATAATAAACCTCTCCCACGTGGAACACCTTGGCCTGGTCTGCTGCTTGGTTTATCCGCTCAAAACATAAAAGATCTCTTTTCAGAAAACATATTTTTTGAGGAACTTCTAGATTCCAAGCCATGTACAGAGTGCTGCAAATACTTCAGAAATTCAGACAAACACAGTCCCGACTACTGGGGCAGACTGGAGCCAAAAATCTGTCCACAAGTTTGGATTCAAGGTCATTTGATTCCCCAGGGTTACTGGGTAGAAGTATAAAATGACACTTTGTTTTGTTAAAAAAAAAAAAAAAAAAAAAAAAAGGTGTTCCTGTGGAATTATTGGCAAATGTTCTCATTTTTTAAAAAGCATGGAGGTGCCATTTATAAAAATTCAAAAAGACTTCTCTACAAACTAGAAATTTTAAGGTTTAGGCTGGGCTGTTAAAGGCTAGGCTCACAACCAAAATATAAAGATAAGGGTGGGAAATGTCCCTCTTCAGAAGCCCAGGAACAGAGGGAAGGGTCTGTCCTGATTGCACTCCTTAGAAAACCTAGAGTTCCCACAAAAAGAAATGTGGACGCTGGCAGGAAGCGGTGGCCTGGATAGTGTGCATTTCATTAGCAAATGAATTGCGCTCCTCTGGCGTGACCGCTGAATCCAAGTCTGCTCCTGCATCACTTTGGTTTTAGCTATTTTGTGATGATCGCGTTCAACGATTCTGTGTAGGGAAAACTAATTTCTGAAGAGTCGATTATAAGAGAGAGAAAAAAAATAACTGAAGGACCACTATGCTTTGGAGCGGAACATTCTGGGGCAAACTGCGCAACAGAGGACTGAGGCTAATAAAGAGACTTCTGAGATGGAGTAAGTCCTTCCCAAGGACAATTCATCCCAGCAGGAAGCTTGGGTCTACTGAGCCTATGAGCAGAGAGTTGGCAGTTCTCTCTGCAGCAGCCTTCCGGTGAGTGCAACCTTTAGTCTTGGGGATCCGGGGTAGTACCTGGGAGTGGGTTGGTGGCATATACACTGTCTGCCCTTCTTGAACCAAATGATGAGATTAGATTAAATTTTTTTCAGGTAATTAAAAGCTATGTATACAATTGTTTTTCTTCCTCACTAAAGACCAATGTCGATATCTTGGTAGGTTGATGTTATCGATATGAATACTTTTCTAAAATATTCACGAGGTTCCCATGTGAAGGATGAAGGGGAAAATATGTATAAACCTTAGGTGTGCCACATTTTCCCCACAGAAATGAAGTCTATTTATTAAAGCTAGAATTACTGGCAGTGTCGCAGTTATCCCTTCGTTTTTATTTGTACGAATTGAGAGGGTAATGAAAGGTCTAACATGTGAGGTAGCTAACATGCCGTTGGATTTTGGTCTCATTTTTGCTGCTCCTATTACAGTAAGGGCTGTCAGGGGGACTGTTACACTCTGACTTGGGCTCCATGTATTTAGTGGCTTTCTCTTCCTCCAAGGCCTCGGGGCTTGCTATTGGATCCTGTGTGCTTAGTTCAAGGAGGACTGTTATCCCACGAGCTAGAAGGGACACATGGGCAGACATCATTGCCTGGATGCATCTGGTTCTGAGAATCCTGGAGAGATGACCTAGCTGAGGAGGAAAGGAGGAAGCGTGGTGAACAGCTAGACTCTGCTACATACGTGCTCCAAAGAATGTCGCCATGGACAATGATCTGTGACCAAGGACAGCAGTCTTCCCTACACTCAAAGCACTGAGAGGGCAATGGAGAGCTGTCACACTGTGCGAGTTAGCCCTCAGAAGCATCTCTCATCTGGATGATGGGGCTTACACAAGGCCATCCAGTAAGAATTCCAAGGACCAACCCAAGCTGGAGAATAGCAAGGTGCCCACTACACCCCAGCTCATTCTCTCCTAGGCCAAGCACAGCAGTGGGTGGGGAGGGGGAGGGTCAGGGGGAGGGGGAGGGGAAGAAGGGGAAGAAGGAGGAGAAGAAGGGGAAGAGGGGAAGAAGGAAGAGAAGAAGGGGAAGAGGAGAAGAAGGAGGAGAAGAAGGGAAAGAGGGGAAGAAGGAGGAGAAGGAGGAGAAGAAGGGGAAGAGGGGAAGAAGGAGGAGAAGGAGGAGAAGAAGGGGAAGAAGGAGGAGAAGAAGGGGAAGAGGGGAAGAAGGAGGAGAAGGAGGAGAAGAAGGGGAAGAAGGGGAAGAAGGAAGGGGAAGGAGGAGAAAGGGAGGGGGAAGAAGGGGAAGGGAAAGAAGGGGAAGGGGGAGGGGAAGAGGAGGAAGAAGAAGAGGAAGTAGAAAAATCTTGGGTTATTTGTCAATTAATAGGCAGGTAAAATAAAAATTATTGACTTTCAGCTCATTTTTACTGTCAATTAAATTATGTTCACTTTACATTTTAAAATGAAGATAAATGATTATCACTTTTATGAAATATGAAACATTAACTCAAATTATTCCAAAACAATGCATATCGTGTAGTGCGAAGTACGGAAATGACTTCCTGAATTGATGTACTAGTCTGGACAGCACATCTGAATTAGTCTGGGTAGCATTTGGCTGAGTAACTGTGACCTGATGTTAAAACAGCTCTGGGCTAGGTGGGCTCAGGCCTACCATGGGTGGGATTGGTCCCTCAGTCTTTCTGACCTGCCATTCCTAGCATAGACTTTGCACATTGTATGGAGAAAATATAATAGTTGTGACTCTAGGCATTGTCTACATTGGGAGGAGGGAGAGGAAGGGTTGGTGGAAAATGGATGGTGATAAGTTCTGGGTCAACCTGGTCTACATAAGCTCTGGGACACCCAAGGCTTTTGGAGAGAGAAAGAGAGAAGTGGGGGGAGGGAGGGAGGGAGGGGAGAGACAGAGACAGAAATACACAGAGAGACAGAAAGAGAGAGGGAGGGGAAGGGAAGGGAGGGAAAAAGAGAAGAGAAGAGGAGAAGAGAAGAGAAAAGAGGAGAAAAGAAAAGAAACAAAGAGAAAAGAAAAGAAGAATAACAATTCGAAAAACCACGCCTGGAGCCCATGTCTGCGCATGCTTCGTATTATCTTCCGCGCCTCCTGAGCTGTTCCTGCAGGCCGCTTCAGTGGAGGTTTGCTGGCTGGCTTCCAGAGGACAGTGCAGCGCCTTTGCTTTGGGAGGCCAATGGAAGGCACCAGAAGAGGATGGGAAGGTGGGGAAAATGGTTGAGAGTGAGCAAGTTATTTCTCTAGTCTTTTCTTTGGATTGGCTAAAGCTTGGCTCCACTCTCTACAGGAGCCCCACGCTGGTCAGCCAGCGCAGGGACCAGACTGGGGCAGTGGAGGCCAGGGCAAGCAGCCACTCTCCAATCACTTTGCTGGAGCTCCGGGGGCCTTGGAAAGACAAGTTCTTGATCATTGCCGGCCCAGGTTTTGTAGGGGGGTACAACCTACCAACAAGTGGGGCATCACCCATCCTCAATCTGGCCTATACATGACTCTACAATGCAATCCGACAGTTGAAGCTGAGGTCTTTCTGCCCCTTCACAGCATCTTGAAATTCCCCTGGCCTTCCTCTAGCTGACTCACTTCTTCCTCTGATTTTTAACCCTTGCTAGGCAAGCATCCTAACAGCGAGCTCATGTCCAGCTCTAGTCATTCATATTTAAATGGAACTGTAAGTGACCGGAACTCTTCAATTCTCCCGGTTTATGGTGTGTGTGGTCCGCACTGACCACGGGTTCCCTATCCCTTATTCGTTTCTTCTTATAATGCTGTAAGCATCCATAAGTCACCACTCAAATCTATACACTGACAATAGTTTACACTCACCCAAGCTCCTCTCCTCCCCGTCCCCTTGCTCCTATAAGCTAGTCATGAGCATCGAATATGTATTTAATCTCACATGTGTAATACAATATACTTATTATCCTTGAATATTTATTTTAATCATTTTTTAAGATTTATTTATTTTATGTATGTGAGTACACTGTAGCTGTACAGATGGTTGTGATCCTTCATGTGCTTGTTGGGAATTGAATTTTTAGGACTTCTGCTCACTCCAGTCAGCCCCACTTGCTCCAGTCAACTCCACTTGCTCAGTCCCTGTTTGCTCCGACCCAAAGATTTATTTATTATTATACATAAGTACACTGTGGCTGACTTCAGACACACCAGAAGAGGCCATCAGATCTCATTACGGGTAGTTGTGAGCCACCATGTGGTTGCTGGGATTTGAACTCAGGACCTTTGGAAGAGCAGTCAGTGCTCTTATCATCTGAGCCATCTCTCCAGCCCCTTAATCATTTTTTAATTTCATAAACATGCATCATAAATACCTTCCGTGGACCTGCAGATAACGTCTAGGATCTGATTTGTTTTAAGTGTATCGTGTGGTACTTGCTGTGCCACTGCAGTTGCATAGCATCCTTATCACTGCTGTGTGTTACCCCATTATTCATCGATCCTCATGCTGATGGGCGTTTAAATATTTTGTGAGCATTGCAATTGGAAGTAACATCGCAATGAGTTCACTCTTACACAATTTTTTTTTTAAATTTACCTGTATGGGAGTGTCTGTGCTGTGCTTCTAGGACAGAAGTATACATATTCAGTTTTACAAAATAATATCTCATTGGGAGGGGCATTTGGAGCTGTGTGCAAGGAACCAGGAGCTAAAACCAAGCTAATACGACAGACTGTGTTGCAGTGATCCACTGAGGGCTGAGACGCTTACTCCCCTCTCATCTCCCATAACCTTGACCCAAAAGAGGAAATAGTGATGTGTCTGGAAATCACTCTTTCGGCTAACCAGTCCTCAGCCCTGCGTAGGGGAAGACGACGTTGGACGTTGTCCACACATCGCGATGCGTGCTCTGCGCCCAGACCATGCCATACTTGGGGATTTTCATCACATGGTTGGCCTGGAGGAGCCTTTCTTTAAACTTGAAGGAAACAACACAATGTTTTTTTTCCCTTCTGGCCACACAGCTTACATTTTATCAACAGTTTATATGGGAGTGGCTCATTAATCAGACCTTCTTTAAATGACAGAAAATCCATTTTCTCCTGCAACGTAAGGCTAGATTTTGCCCAACTTGCAGTTCCCTTAAGTTGAACTCAGTAGCAGCAAAAAATAACCTACAAACAAGATCATGGCTTCCCAGAGCCTGCTTCCTACCACCCAAGAGAGTCAACCAGACAAGGTTCACTGAGAGCCAGCCAAGTTTAGCCTTTGAACTACACAATTGGAGGGGTCCATTCTAACCCCTGATTGGGTCTCTACCAACTTTTATTTAGTATTCTTTATTTTTTCCACCTTTCTTTTCCACCTTCCCTCCTGATTTATTGTTTCTTCTTCTGATTGTTTGGGCTGGACATCAAACCTATACTCTCCTTTATGCCTCACAAGAACTTCACCCCCAGTGTCTGTATTTTCTTCCTTAAAGAGAGATTGACAAATAGGGTAAATTCAGAAAAACACCAAATCTGAAACTACCTCTGAACATGGATGTTATCAGAATACCCAAAGCTAGGATCCATGAAGAAGCCCTAGGCGGCCCCCAGCCTCTGCTGCAGAGGCTGCCCTGACCTTGAATTTGTAAAATGCTGTGTGTCCTTCTGTTCTTCCTCCCATCACCTTCACCAGCCTGCGCTGAACGTTCAGAAGAGGAGACATATAACATGAAAACAATAGCATTAATGTAAACGATTGCTGTTCTTGCAGGGTTTTTGAAAAGGCGACAGATTATATTTCCTGGAGATTGAATGCTAGGTTTAGCTGCAATGGGTGGGTAACAAGGACAGACGTCTCAGCCTCTTCTCTCAGTCAACCCTAAAGGCTAAGCTAAAATGGCCACAAAAGGATCGTGGTCAGATCACACACCAGCTTAGCAGAGTGGCTCTAGTGGTATCGACATCTGGGTCCTTAGAACTGGATAAAGGCCACTGAGCATCTGTCATTATGGAAATCAGCACTCCTAGCTGACCCCGATTGAGAATTCAGTGACAGCCCCACAATGCAAGGCGTCCCCTCTATCACCAGGAGGAGCAGGTGCCACCCAGAGCTATCCCACTGAGAGGCGGTGCTCTCTAAACTGTATCTACCTGGCACAATGTGAGCAGGTCAGGCCCACCGTCTTTCCCTTCTGCCTCTCTCCAATCTGCTGTAAGACATAACCAGGTGGGTTGTGGTGGCACATGTCCGTGACCCCAGCACATTGGCTGATGGAGGCAGGAGGATCAATAATTCAGTTCCTCTGCTTTGAAAAGTGAGCTTGCAGTTATTCTTGTTTACAGAGTGAGTTTGAGGCTAGCCTGGGCTACATGTGAGCCTGTCTCAAAACAAAACAAAGCACAAAACAGTGTAAGAACACTGAAAACTCTGTGAGGCTTGGAAAGATCCCATATGGGTCAGAAAAGTGTACCTATGCTTTACAAGCCAGTTGAACCAGCCCTGAACACAGAACATCCCAAAGAGGACGGCCACTCTCCCACATCACACAATCTGAGCTCAAGCGCTCTAACTTAAATTGCTCTCTTGTGCGCATGCTCTCTCTCGCCATTACCCCACCCCCCATATATGCCTCTGTGTGTGTGTGTGTGTGTGTGTGTGTGTGTGTGTGTGTGTGTGTGTTATTTCAGCCTTTGCTGTAGTGTTATTAACTGGTGTGAAATTAACCCTTATCAGCATGCTTCTAAGCATAATGCCTTTAGATCCAGGCAAGAGGTGGCCTTACTGTGGGGCCTGTACTTTAGAGTCCACAACTGTGTCAGCTAAGAAACACTGGGGGCTAGGGGCTCAGTAGTGACAGCGAATACCCAAGGCCCAACTTATCTCTGTGACTTAACACCTGCCAAGCCCCAGGAGACACCCAGCTTGGCCTCATCCAATCAGGTGCTGAAAACACAGTGGGCTGTGTAGCGTTCTCCACCTTCTGAGGTGAGATGCTGTGACTAAAGACAATGCTAGTGGCTGAAATGTTTAGGCAAAGGAAATGACAAATAAACTTGTCAGGTCCTTGCTGTCCTGAGTGGGATGAGCTTGGGCGTGGTGGAGCCCTGTTTCCTGTGAGTACTGGGCATGCTCACCCGGTTCCTTCTCGCTCCAGGTGAGGCCACACTTGTAGGTTACGATCAACTTGAGGAATGAACTAATTTACATTACTCTTAACACATACATATCTTAATATTTGCCACAATTTAGGCTGCCTTGTAAGTTTAAGAAATAGGTTTGAATTTTAAAAGAGAATATATTTTGTAAAATATGCCAGCAATGTTACTTTTACTTGAATTTAAATGTTTGAAAGCTATTGGAATATCCACCCTCTATATACAATTATGGTCTATCATTTAGTCATTTAAGTTTTTACTGTTGATAGAACACAAAATATGTTAAAACATTGGTTATTTCAGTATCTTCTGTAATTCAGTTGTAATGAAAGGAAGGAATTTCATTTCTTTATATCACCAGCCACCCAATGGCACATTCCAATATTCATAGTAATAATTAGATTTAGCAGTATTTGATATTTGTATTTTATATGATTTTAAGTCATACACAGGTTAGATTTTAGCATATTATTTCTGTTGTTTCATTGTAGCATTGTCGTCAAGGTAGAAAAAAGTCACATTTTAAGTTGCTAGCTTCTTTTATAACTTGCAAATATATATTTTTGGTTGTGAGCCTAGCCTTTAACAGCTGAGCCATCTCTCCAGGAACTTGCAAATATATAAATGTATGGGTCTTCACTTGACCTGCCCCCTTGGGGTTATAAAAGATGACCATCACCTCAATCATAAGGTTTTATGTTATATTAAAATGGAACTATATTATGGGTAATTTATAGAAGTATGTACATATAATTATATAGGATATAAATATATTAACATATAAAACAATTATAATGAAATAGAAGAGGAAAAGATTTTTTAAAAAATAGGAGTGGAGAAGAGAAGGTGGTATCAAGGAGGAGATTGGGAAGGCATACTAATGTGTGTAAGATACTAATGTGTGTAAGATACCAATGTGTGTAAGATACTAATGTGTGTAAGATAC
>NC_034600.1:25732891-25746703 GCF_900095145.1 Mus pahari
AATGTGTGTAAGATACTAATGTGTGTAAGATACTAATGTGTATAAGATTTTCTTTAATTTTAGAATTACTTTAATTCTTACAACTTTTTTTTACATTTTGTCATTTATAAAATAAAAGATACACCTAACTTCTTGTCCATCATCTTTGACAATTAAATAGAACATTCTGTCATCTATCCTAACTTAAAAGACTTACAAATCCATATGTTATATCCTGATTAGCTTGTAAATTATTTGAGAACTATCTTCTCAAATATATTTTTTCCATGTTAAATGGCCTGGGTTTGCTAAGAGACTATAAGTAGTCTTTCAACCTTGTCAGAAATCTGAGAACGAGCAACATTATCTGAAGATATAGGAAGCCCAACTCAGCTCCCAGGACTGAGACAAATTGTAGACAGCTGCCTACCCACGCAGCTCCTGGAAGTCAGAAAGTTGGAGCATCTATCTTCAGCCTTCTGGCCCAGGATCATCTGACAGACCTTTGAAAAACAGGAATATTAAGGACTAGCCTACTCTGTCTCGGCAGAACTAAGCTGTCCTAACTTGTAAATTGTGTCCTTTCAAGAGCGGCACAAGTCTGCAGGAGAGATTGGCAATTTTGCCCTGTGGCGACCTAGCCACAATGTACCACCTCACCTGGAGGTATGGATGCTCAGCTGCTTCTTTGAATCCACAAATGGGAAACTGTTATGAGCAGGTAAGTCCCAACAACAAAAGAATAAATAATATTAAATGTCACATTCTATGGATTTCTGATGTTTTTGAAAACCAGCTATCTATGTAACGTAATCTGAACTGTTGTCCATTAACTACTCTCAGCTATTTCTAATTAAATTATCTGAAAACACCCTAACAATAAACTCAGAACCATGAATTTGCTATTTGGCCCTTAACTCACAGGCTTGAACATCTGAGATCAGTTTGTAATGACATTATAAGGACTGGGTACAAGCCTTATACTTTTAAAATTTTTGTATTAACATAAGAAATTTATACCAATGATAACCTTGATTCTGTATCAAAATAAATTCTGTACCCAAATAAGAAATTGTGACTTCAGCTTAGCAACTATTGTAAAGATTTCTACCAAATGCGATTATGGTTACACAATCAATTCTAGCTATTTCCTCCCTGTTCCAATTATGAACATTTCAACATTCCCCAGAAAGACAACTAGAATAACCACCTCTAGACCCCCAAGTCAGAGAACTGGGGCGATGACTCTTCTTTTTTTTTTTTTTTTTCGAGACAGGGTTTCTCTGTGTAGCCCTGGCTGTCCTGGAACTCACTTTGTAGACCAGGCTGGCTTCGAACTCAGAAATCCACCTGCCTCTGCCTCCTGAGTGCTGGGATTAAAGGCGTGCGCCACCATGCCCGGCGCGATGACTCTTCATAACTTCTTCAAGCTGAATATGGGCATTGAGATATCTTTGAAGGTGGGGGGGTGTGGGGGGATAGGGAAAATTGGGTAGTTGGTTGGCGTTAAGAAGGCCACACCAATAATTGTTTTAGTCTTCGATGTCTGTGTCCTGACTGATCCAGCTGAGTTCAAAGCAGGTCAGTTCAGCATGTCAGCCAAGGATACTCACCAAGGCTGAATATTCTGTAATATACAAATCTCCAAACAAAGTTTTAGTGTCATCAAAATATTTCTTTTTTTGTTTGATTCTTTGGAATCTAGTCCTCTTGGGGGGCTCTCTTTGTCATATCTGATCCATATAACTCTGGAAGGTATATAGATACTAATCACCTTATCTAAAAGCACAAAGATAAAACCTTTCTCCCAAATTAGCATATCCTTGGGGCAGTAATCAGAAAAACCTTTATTTTGACCTCTCTTCCACAGGAATAATATAACCACGAAACTCAACATCACACTCATCTTGAAAATTAAAACAATCTAAACAAATGAAGTAAACAAAAATACTGTATTGCCTCTTCTTAGGCTTTTTCTATTTTGCCATGACAGAAAATAAACCTAAAATTCCTGTGGAGTCCATGTTCAAAGACTAAGAGTTATTCTGCAGGACTTCAAATCTTCCCTAAAACAATTGTTTTAATACACTCTCCCTGTTATCAAAAAACAAAACAAAAACAAAACAAACAAACAAACAAAAACCCCTCCTCCAAAAAACCAAAAAATCAAAAAAAAAAAAAAAAAAAAGAAGAAGAAGAAGAAGAAAAAAGAAAAAGAAAAACACTTTTGCTTATTGTAAACATCTATTCTCAGGCCTTTTCCCTAATCTGTCATGTCAGGATAATCAACCCAAAATTCCAGTGGAGCCCACATTCAAAGAATATGAGTTAGTTATCCTGCAGAACTTATTATACCATCTTTAAGACAATTGATTCACACTTCTATCTATACCTGCTTATAAGCAGGGAGCTTGTCAAACCAGGATGTGTGTTGGGGGTATCCAGGGCTCGCTGTGGTGGTAGAACTGGGTTCTGATGATACCAAGTAGCCTTGGTTTCTATTGCTTAGGTTCTTGCCCTTGCCTTTCACCATCTGGTTATCTCTGGTGTTAACTGGTCTTGCTGTCTCTGACTGTGGCTTGTCCCTCCTGTAAGCCTGTGTGTCAGTACTTCTGGTAGACCTGTTCTCTCCAGAAGGAATTTGGGTATGGAGTGCTGTAGCACAGAGTCAGCTCCAGGCGCAGACAGAAACTGGAAGGGTCCTGTTCCGTACTAAGATTTTTTAAGTAAAAACTTTTTTGAAATTGTATTTACTTTCATAATATGTGTACGTTTGCCTAAATGTTTCTGGGTACCACATGCATGCAGTGCTTGAAGAGGCCAGGAGATGGTGTCAGGTCCCCTGGAGCTGTAATTGAAGATGGCTGTGAGTGGCCATGTGGGTGCTAGGAATGGAATCCCGTCCTCTGGAAGAGCGGCCAGCGCTCTGAACCTCTAAGCCATCTCTCCAGACCGTGTGTAATCATATTTTGAAGTGTCTTTCCGTACAATTGTTCTCTGCTTCTTAAATCTTCTCAGTGCTTGGCTTGGATGGATGAACCTTTTGACTTCCAACCTTTTGACTTCCATCTATCTGCCTTCTGTCATACCATGTACCACAAAGGCAGGTAGGGGAGCACAAATACAGGTGATGTCTTGTACTTTTGGTAAAAATAAAAACTACAGCAATGACAAAACAAATTAAAACAAAGCAAAACAAAAAAACCCAACCTGATACACACATGGAGAATGAATTCAAAACACACCACAGCCAAGCCCTTTCTAAAGACTAATTTGATACTTTAGGGACTGTCACACACAGTTTGAAGCCATGATCAAGGCGCCTGGAATCATAATATTCTTTTGGTGGCAAATGTCATATTACGTTTTTAGGGCATTACGTCAATTTGGTATTTCTCGTATTATTAATAATGCCTCATTACATAGAATTATTACTAAACTGGCAATTAAGTGAATGTGAAGGACCCATATGCTGAACGGCTCCTAACATTTCAATTACAAACTTCATGTCAGATGTCTTCCAGTGCACATAACAGCAGTACCAAGCAATCTGCTGGCCAGAACCACACCGATGAATTGTTTTGCAGCACAAGCTATTGGTATGAAGTTGTTTTGTACCATTTTCCTGGTTTTAGGCAACTGAGGAATTTCTGTCTGGGTAGCAGCGTAGCGTTGGCAAACCCTGCCATCTACTCTTGCTATAGGAAGCCTTTGGTTCCACCTAGGTTTCTTGGCTGACTTTTCTACTCCTTCCTTTGCTTTGAATAACGGCACAGAGGCCTTTGTATTTATTAGTAAGCTTCAGGCACAATAGCTGGGCAGATTCTGAGCTATTCTAACCGGGCTATGCTGGCCTGAGCCACTTCCCAGCCACATGGCCTGTTACCTACCAGGTCTCCTCTGGCACCTCTTCATTCATGTCCCGCCGAGTCCCTGGTCCCACTAGAGAGCTGCTCCTTCTATCTTTGGATTCAGAAGTCCTGCCTCATCTTCTACCCAGTTATAGGTTGTTCGGCTCTTGATTTGATCAGTAGAAGGTGATGGAGAACAATGCTCTAGAAATACTAAATCAGGACATGTTTCATGATACAGAAACATCACCCAACACCACAGAGTCTCTTTCTTTCTCTTCACTCCACATTTTCCCCTCCAAATGAGTAAGCCTCAGACAGTAGCAATTTAACCTTTTCTACATGTGTGGCCCATGTCGGCTTTCTTCCACCTCCAACTCCATCTTTTGGTTGTTTATAAATGTTAGTGCTGCAATGATATGGTGTTTCTGCCTGGGGACTATCCTTAAACACAAACTCAAATGACACCTTGAAAGGGGACTCTGCGAGGCCATTCCAGGGTGGACTCTTACAGGATTCAGTCGCTCTCTTTGTTCTTTTGTGGTAGATAGTAGAGACCTTAATCAGAGTCATATGTCCCTGCAGGCTCATGTGTTTGAACACTTGGTCTTCAGTTGATGACATGTTTGGGTGTCTAAATGGTGGAAGCAGGGTAGTAGGGGGAGCCTTCGAAGGTTTTTAGCTTAACTCTGAGCCCCATCTAGTCTTTGATTCCTCCTGCTAGGGATGGTCAGCCACCTCCCACTCCCACTGACACCTCTGATCCTGCTGTCTTTCCTTTCTTGCTGTGGTGACCTGAAAGCTCTGGAAACTGTGAGCTAAAAGTATCCCATCATCCTCACGTGGTTCCTGGTAGGCATTCTAGTCACAGTCACGAGAACATTGGTGGAGCCTGAGAATAGGATCTTCAGGAACTAGGAAAAGGCGGCTCTAGCCGTTAAGACAGATTTGCTCCCTGATTAACTTAGCCCACCCTTGCGCTGTGGCTTTTTAAGGTAAATACTTCATTTCCCTCCCCACTTACAACACACTGAGCAACAGCAGCTGGCTCTCAGGCCATGCCCTCATCCCCTGTACATCATCTTATGGGTGGTTCCATCAGCCGAGGTTGGGAAGCCTGACTCAGCTCGTTTGCAAATGATAAAATTCCAACCCAAATAAATGTTTATAAGAATTTCAATGTATTAATTTGTAACTACATTTTCACTTGCCTTATGGGCAGGGCTATGCTGACTTTTCTGTTCAAGGCACACTCTGCTCTGTTTGGAAAAACCAGAGACACTCAACCAAAGGCGGTCAGTTTCGCTCACCAAACACTTGCTGAGCCTTAAGATAAAACATATTTTTAGGTCCTCAAAGGATTCATGATTTAGAGGTCTAGAATCATGTTGGGTTCCTATACTGTATACTTATGATACCAATTGTACATTTAAAATACAACAAAGGCATGGTCATGCCTCTGGGGATGAAGGTAAGAACTGAAAATTGATCTACCTGTGTTGGTCAAAATGTTCTTAGCTTAAGTAATGTAAAATGAAGGAGCATTTAACTGATGAAGACAGAGGGACTGAGGTATGTACATATGGGGAAGAAACAGCAAGACCCATTCAAGGGTATACTGACAGTTCAGACTGATGTGTGCTTGAAGAATTGAGGGTAGAGCGAGGAAATTAACTTTTCCCATTAATTTCTCAAGTGTACATATGTGTGTGTGTGCGTGGTGTGTGTGTGTGTGTGTGTGTGTGACAGCATATTGTAGAGGTCAGAGGACCACTTGGGGGATTGGTTCTCTCCTTTACCACTGGATTGGGCTCAGATAGTCAGGTTTGGCAAAAAGTGCCTTTACCCAACTGGCCCCATTAAATTTTGTTGTTGTTGTTGTTGCTGAAAAATACTTCAACAAATAGTTCACATGGCAGTATGAACTGCACACATGCAACTCCCACCTGAATTTAGTACATCAGCATTTTGCCACTTTGAAAAGAGATGAAGCTGTATCCCCATGTCTTCTTCCTTCTCTTCATCCTTAGGAGAATATCATTACTGTGCATGGAATTTTGTTTCTTCTGTGTGTGCGCGCTTACATGTACACATGTGCATGAGTGTATACTTGCTTGTGGACAAATATGCAGAGGGACACATATGCGTGTGAGTGTGGAAGCCAGAGTTCGAAATTCTGCTCAGCTGGTGAGCTCCAGGTTCAGTGAGAATTCTTTTTATATATTTTTATTTTTAAAAAGATTTATTTATTTTATTTACATGAGTTCACTGTAACTGTCTTCAGACACACCAGAAAACGGCATCAGATCTCATTATAAATGGTTGTGAGCCACCATGTGGTTGCTAGGAATTCAATTCAGGACCTCTGGTTAAGAGCAGTCAGTGCTCTTGACCGCTAAGCCATCTCTTAAGCTCCCTCTGTGAGAATTCTTATCCCAAAAGCAACTGTCAAGGACATCCAGTGTAGACCTCTGGTCTACACATAGACATGCGAGCGCGCATGCACACACACACACACACACACACACACACATTTGTACTTGCACACCTATGTGTACACATGTTCACACAGGAAGAAAGAGAAAGAAAGCAAGAGAAAGGAAGGAAGGAAGGAAGGAAGAAAGAAAGAAAGAAAGAAAGAAAGAAAGAAAGAAAGAAAGAAAGAAAGAAAGAAAGAACCAACTCTGAGATTAACATTTTAAATTTAGGTGCAGACACGGGATTGGAGAGATGGCTTAGTGGCTAAATGCAGAAGACATGCAGCAAACAGAAGCAGGAATCTGTTTTCTCTTGTCCACTGCCAATAAATTGTCTTCTTCTGGAATGTCCAGGACACTTTCAGTCTTCTCCAAAGAGGCCATCACCCCCTCCTTGTGGAAAAACCTATACTGTATTGCTATCATCCTACAAGTGGCCCTGGTCTCACCTGTCCAAAATATATTTGTCACAAAGGAAGAATTAGACATGATGCAAAGTGCAGTTAAGGTAGGATTTGTGCTATGACTTGGGAGATGGCTCAGCCAACAAAGTGCTCGCAGATGTGAGGACCTAGTTTGGACCTCCAGCACACAGAAAAGGCTAGGTCGGTGTGGTGGCCAGCATTTAATACCAGCATCAGGAAGTGAGGGAAGTAGACCCCCTGGGCAAGGTGGCTAGCTAGACTAGCTGCCTCAGTGAGCTCTGGGCTCAGCAAGACAGGCTCCTATCTCAACTAAC
Organism: Mus pahari; assembly: GCF_900095145.1. NCBI lineage: Eukaryota > Metazoa > Chordata > Mammalia > Rodentia > Muridae > Mus > Mus pahari. Next base: position 25,739,938 of record NC_034600.1, read on the forward strand.
CATGGAAAGCCACCAAAGAGGACACCTGAGATCAACTTCTGGCCTCTAAAATCACAGCACACACATGTGCTCCCATGCACACCACATAATATGTGGACACTACATAGACACATAGACACATACCACACATAAACACATGCACGCTAAACACACACACACACACACATACATTCATGCAAAAATGATGCCTTGAGCCACGTCAGATGGGACTTATATTTTTACATACCAATCTCGCTCCCCCCACACCATCTCTAATCTTTTGAGAATCACTGTGTTCTTCATTTTGAATCTACACAGCCAAAGCTTTATCACTCAAGATGATATCCACATTTTTGCATGGATCAGTCGTTGGTTTCTCTTTGTTACTGGGTGGAATTTCATGGTATGGATGTGCCACTTTTTTTTTTTTTTTAACCATTCACTTATAATAGGACATTTTTGTTGTTATTAGTGGGTTTTGGCCATTACTATAAAAGCTGCTGTGAAAAATGCGTGCAGCTTTTAGTGTCTATAGAAGTATTTCTTTATTTGGGATAAGGGCCCAATGTTTTATATACTGAACAGTTTTTAGAGACACTGCCCAGCCGAGTGTCCCACCAGTGGTATTAGGAGACCCCGGGGCTCGGCTTGAGTATAGCACACACCTGTCATCTGAACACTTGGGAACTGAAGAACGGAGGTTCTTGAGTTCAGTGCCAACCTGGGCTACATAGCAGGACTCAGTCTTGAAACAAAACCAAGTAAACGGAGCGCACACATGCAAAACCCGGAGAAAGCCAGCTTGGTTTGGGTAACTAGGTCACTAGGTCACCTGTCTGGGGGATGAATTATCTGTAGGAGTACGCTGCCTCCTGTTGCTTTCTGACTTCTAATCAAGAACTCAAACTCTGAAACCCTCAGCCCTGATCATGGCTGAGCGTCAGTGAAGGATGGTTTCCTCGCCGAGTAATCATTTCAGACGTAATTGAAGATCTGCCCTTTACTCTCTCCACCTTGAGTGAAGATCTCCCCTGGTTCTTCCGACACCCTACTGCTGTCTCTATGAAAATGGCAGCAGGACCCACTTGAAACGCAGGTGGCTTTTCTTTAAACCTCACGCCGATCAAAGTGCTTAATGTCCCATTTGTCCTGTTCTCAACGCTAATTAGAGTCCCTAAATCCAATCTCTTCAGGGTGTTTGTCGTGAGCGTGTTAATACTTTCTCCTCTTTGGTGCTCTAAACAAATTTATGCTTAGGATCCTCAAAGATAAATATAACTGGAGACATTATTTTATTTCTTTTTAACAAATTTATTTAAACCACCGAAATTCTGGAAATTAAACTTGACATTCTTCATTTAACAGAGACTTCAAGTGACAAGAACTCATTGCAGTTAATACAAGAGCCCACAGGCTCTCAGACTCCTAAATTTGATTTAGAATGGAGAGTTGCAGAGCTTTCTTGCTTCCCAGAAGTGAGATGCATGCAGATTTCTTCTCAGCCCCAGGTCAGCGTTCCCTCCTCTTCCTTGCTCTCACCAGGTTGACTCCCAAGTCTCTAATATAAGTGACTCGGCAGAGCTACTGTGTTGCCTGAGAATTTCTGGGGAGACATTACACGCCCATCTAGTCACCCCACAGAGAGCTGACAGCAGACCATGGACCACAGTAACAATTCTGTCAAAGTTCACTTTGGTGACCCAGTGAGTCTTGTTGGGAAGGCTCAAATGTAGTTCCGTCCCTGAAAGGCACAGGCCGACCCTCAAAAGCTGCATAACTTTCAGGCAGCTCCTCAGGCCTGAGGTGCTCCCCTCAGCGGCTCCACTGCTCTGTGCTGCTCCCCCAACAGCTGTTCACGGTTCCCATAAGCACTGGGGAGGGACCCTTCAGTAGTGTTGTTAAGGTTCAGTGCCTGAGTTTCAGCAGCCTTCCTCCTTCCTGCAGGGGATGTTTAAATCTGGAGAAAATGGCTGTACAATGATTTAGGGCCACAAAGGCCTGGGTCTCCAAACAGAGCCCTCCCCCTCCCACCCCCAGGTCAGCCCAGTATCTTCCTACCACAAACACCAAGAACTAAAGTGCTTATGAATCATAAAGAAAAGGTGAGGAGACTCCTTTGGGATTGAGTGACCCTATCACTGGTGTCACGTCAGATACCTTGCGTATCAGATAGGAACTGTTTTAAGGGGTCAGGAGCACAGAGTAAGGGAGGCTGTGAACCACCCTTCTAAAGCATGAAGAACACTAGCCTCTCTGGCCATGTTTCCTTCCCTGACTTCTAGTCAGAGAATGGTTGTGTTTCATGGGATCAAGAAATTGATTTCTATTTGTTTTTGTTTTATGTGTATGGGTGTTTTGCTTGCATATATGTTTGTGTACATGTACCTATTTACCCTTGGAGGCCAGAAGAAGGTATTAGATGCCTATAGTCTTAAACTGTCGTTACAGACAGCTGTGAGATGCCATATGGGTGCTGGGATTTGAACCTGGGTCCTCTGGAAGATCAGCCAGCCGTTGAGACATCTCTCCAGCAGGCTGGTGTTTTGAACCTAACTGGTTAGGGTGAGTCAGGTTGGAGCAATAAACAGACCCAGGCATATCACTGCTTAACACAGGGGAAATACTGGTCTGCTCATATGACATTGTTTTGTAGATCTTCATCACAAACTCAACTCCCATAAAAAACAGGAGCGGATATAGAACCAGCTCATGCAAGTTCTTGGCCCTCTACTCAAGGACTCTCTCTGCTCCTGGCTGTCATTTCAGGACCCAGGCTAATTTGGACACCACCACATTCTTAAGAATGCGACTTCCAGAAGAAACCCAGAAGTGGAGAGGAACCTCAATTTCTGTCAACCAGAAAAGAGAAAGGGTTTACCCACAGGAGAACACCCAGGAAGACCATTTGACACATGTTACCCGGGCTCAAGTTCTATGGAAGAAGACCCAGTCCTCACCTGACCGCCCAATGGCAAGAAAATCCTGGAGACTGGGCCGAAAGGGGTGGGGGGTGCGGAAGAGAGAAGACCCCAGGTGGCTAGTAGCCAGTCAGTGGCGATCGCCCACACATCGCCCTCTGCCCCACAGTCTTGCCCACCCAGCTGGTGTCTAGATTGGTTTCTGATGAAGAAGGGAACCCGTGTGCCTGCAGACTGATGTCTGCAGCACGAGCCTGTATGGCGCCGCACCGGCCTCCCGCCATCGCTCCCACTCCTTCCCACAAGGACGAGCAGAAGTGAGCCATGGCTTGTAACCTGCAGGTGACCGCAGCCTGAAGACCCACGCTCCTCAGGACAGGTTCCCATTTCTGGAAAGCCTGCCAGCTCTCTACCAGAATAAGGCACAGAGTAGTTGCCGGAAAATTGTAGATCATTTCACATATCCTATGTGGCTACGGAAGTATGTGGTAAGAAGTCAATTCAGTTGTACGGACAAAGGGAGAGGAAACGGTGTCCTATCCAACTTCAAGAGATGGCGGACATCTCAGAAAGTGGAGGCTGCCCTTGAAGTCAGTTCTCACAGAGAGATCACAGAAGCAGGGCGGGGAGGGCTCTGAGTGTCACATCACCTCCGGATAAGGGACCCGGGCATAGGCGCACTCCTTTATTACTAACCCACCCCTTGTTGAGGTAAGAGCTGATGCGGAACCGGTGCACAAATTTGCTTCCCCTCTGCCCTTGGCGCAAGGGCAGCCTCACAAAATGGGATTAATTGGGATTATGGGGGCTTTGGCTGCTTGGCTGCTACTCAAGGATGAATGCTTAATTTATGTCTCAGTGGTCTTGACTCCTGCCTGATTAAACTGGCTCATTCAGACTATTGTTTGCCAAGGACTTTCCTTTCAGAGTGGCTACAGGTGGCGCTTTTCTGCCACAGGCTTTTGTTGCATACAAGGTTTGGCTTTAATGGATTGCCGCGATACCACCTTTCCCTCAGAAATAGCTAAAAGCACAAAGTCAAAGGTCCTTCCTGCCCTGTCTCTGGGCTTCTGTTGTGATGACTAAGTGTCAACAGGTGTGACTGCTTCGAGACCACACAAAATGGAGGTGGAGCTGCAACTGGGCTCCAGAAAAGAACTCTTGTTAGAAACATCACCTCAGAGACCAGCCCTTAATACTGACAGATGATATCTGCTGTTTCAAATGATCTCTCTCTCTCTCTCTCTCTCTCTCTCTCTCTCTCTCTCTCTCTCTCTCTNAGTGATGAGCTACTGTGTCTGGTTTTACAATGCTGTAAGGTGCTCTGCATATGTAACATGCTTAGTGAGAGTGAGGGTTGGCACGGAGGGTCTCTGTCTCTGTCTCTGTCTCTCTCTCTCTCTCTCTCTCTCTGTCTCTCTCTCTCTCTCTCTCTCTCTCTCTCTCTCTCTCTCCCCTACCCCCTCCCTCTGTGTGTGTCCACTCGAGTCTGTGAAAGTGTACTATGCTATGAAGGTCACAACTTTCAAGAGTCAATTCTTCCTATCACATGGAATCCTGGGATTGAATTTGGAACTCGGCAGCGATGCCTTTGCCTGCTCAGCCATCGCCTGCTCAGCCATCTTTCTTCCTATGTTTGAGACAAAGTCTCTTGATGAACCCAGAGCTTGCAGTTTGGGGCAGATTGGTTGGCCCCAAATTTCCACAAACCAATAGTCCTCATTCTTCAGTACTGGGGTTGTGTCGCACACCACCTGACTTGGTTTTTACGAGCGTGCTGGATGGTGGTGTCCTAACTCTGGTTCTCATAAGCACATAGCAAGCACTTGACCCATGAAGCCGACACCCCTGGCCATTCCTTCCCCTTAGCCATGTGTTCCACTAAATTAAAAGCTCTTGTGGCAGGCATGGGTTCAGCGGTGTCCCAGAGAGAACTGCGCTGAGGACCACCCTCTGGGACCTCTGCTGGGTTTGTTCAGCAGTCTCCCCTGGCTTAGATGAGGGCTCGGGCTTATGGCTGAAGGCTGCTGCAGTCCACACTGATATTTGCAGTGATGGGGAACGGTGGGGCGTGGCAGCGACTTCTCTTCTGCCTGGGCTTAAATGAATGCTGTCCGAAGGCCTGAGCTGACTTGATGGGTTCAGCCACTTGGTTGACTTGCCTCAGGCTGATTAAGCAATTTTTAGCCACTTTGATATTTTCTTATGGCCTTGACCCCTGGGGTTGTCTAAAGGGCCAAACAGATTTGGAAAAAATCCATCCTGCCGTGTAAAGCCCTTCATGCAATTTCCAGAAGCCACACAAACATGTTCAGAGGCAAATAAGCTCTTAGAGCACATACATCAAGAGAAGGGTTTTGATAAAAATAAATAAATAATAGTGTTTTAAGAAAATTTTGTCTGGGACTTTCCTGCCTAAGTAAAAATGAAGCTTTTATCACAGACTAACATGACAGAGATGTGTCTACTAGCCACGTGACATGTAATTAGTTAATTAATTACTTACTATAATTATAGAAACTTGTTTCCCAGCATCAATTACAAATTGCTACAGAGACCATAAATACCAGTCCTGTATTTTGTATTGTTTGGGGCACAGCAACATTGAACAGTAAAACCAGTTCTCCTGGCTTTATGTAAAGAAAAACAGCTAATGAAACAAAACCCTCTGTCTGGAAAATGTGTGGTGGTGCATTCAGAGTCCGTTTTCGGTGAGGATTCCATAAGTTTAAGGAAGTTTATGGAAGATGCAATTATGAGCATATTAGGGTGTTAATTAACTATTACTTTAACTTTTATAATGTATTTTCTCCTGAAAATACTTTGATGATAAAATTTAGGATTTAATCAAGTGGGGAGCAGATTCGAGTGGACTTGATGAACTCAGTCTGACTTAGGAGGAAGGACAGAGATCCCAGGGAGAGCTCAGGTACGTGAGAGCAGATGAGCGTAGAAGGGAAAGCGGTCAGCGCCATTGAACAACTTAAAAGTCAGAGAGGAAGTAGAGAAAGAGATGTCGCTGCGATCAGGGTTAGCAAATGTGAAAGTTACCATCTGAGCCGGTTCCGATGAAGGCTCTCAGGGAGGCCACACCGAAGCAGGGAGAGGGTGCCCAGAGTCTTGTGGGAAAATACCCTGGGCACGCTGACTGGAAAGTGTCCCTCCCCAGAGACTTTGCATGTCAATAAATAGATACACATATTTAGGTGAGGTTTTATTATTTTTTTTTCATTTCTTTTTGTTTTGCTATGAGAAATCATATTGAAAAAAATTTTCATTTAAATTTCAGGTTTTGCATTCAAGTTCTGGTCCTGGGTTAAAAAACTGAAGTGAAGAAGCCTGGATTATAGACCATCTGAGGCTTCACATTACACACATCACACACATCACACATATCATACACATCACACATATTAAACACATCACAAACATCACACCTATTACACACATCACACACATCACACATATTACACACATCACACACATCATACACATTACACACCTCCAGTGACCCACCCCCTCGAGGTCTCTCACACCAACATCTAAGGATTGGCTAAATGAAGTGGCAAGTGCCCACCCCTGTCCCAGAGCCCCGTGGCCAGGTCAGGACTGAGATGCTGAGTCATATCAATGAAGAATTCAGAGATCGGTCTTTAAATCTAGCCTCACATCTACATACAGATATCAACCTCTCATGGTTTGGTTGTGTGATTACGACTTCCTCCGCGTGCTGGTCCTTTCTCAGGTTATTTATTTATTTATTTATTTATTTATTTATTTATTTTTTTATTATTTTCTTTATTTACATTTCAAATGCTATCCCGAAAGATTCCCATACCCCTCCCCCCACCTCTGTTCCCCTACCCACC
>NC_034600.1:25754089-25762675 GCF_900095145.1 Mus pahari
GCGCTGGATGCCAGGCGGACACCCCTCCTCGGTCGGGGAGGCAAGGTGTTGGGCGCTGGGTCAGCCTGCGGACAGCCGCCAGGCGAACACCCCTCCTGGGCAGGAGAGGCGCAGGACGATCTCTCAGGTTATTTATAACCAAAGCACAAGTCCAGCACGGAGCAGGGCTGGGAATCAAGGTGAGTCCAGGCTCTATAAAGGCGTTTCACACCGTGGCTTTGGATTGCTGGGACTCAGTTTCCTTATCCAACTATAGAGAGTGACCAGTACATTATCACAAAGGCAAAACTAATCCATCAAAGCTTTCAGAACAACTCCGGGCTTAGTAAACCTGAAATAAATATTAGGAGAATAAACACCATTATGTTGACATTTGGGAAGTGCTGTGTTAGCGACTAGATATGTTGATTCCAGTTGTTGGAAGCAAAGACGCCTACAAAGTGAGATTTGATTTCTCTTTTGTAAGCACTGAGACATTAATTTTTCAAGCTGATACCCAAAATGGACCTTGAATGTTAACCTAATATAACAAGAAATAAAACTAGTCAAAATAGCAGGAGTATCATAAACCATAGATATTATCTTTATATATTTTTAAATGCTTATAACAAAATCACTTCTTTTCATTACATGTTTATGTAATGAAAGAATTTCATACAACCACACTGATTTTAGTGTCTTTTTAGTGTTTGGAAAATGTATAACAATTTTCAAGTTGAGCTGCGACTTCTAAGTTTCTGACTTCACAGAGATGGAGAAAAGCCATTCTCCTACTTGCCTGGGCTCCGACAAAATGTTCAGCTCTGAACAGAGTACAGGGTTCAGGGTGTTGGTACATCTACAGAGACGATAAAAGGCAGAGGTCAAGTCCCACTCATACACACTGTGGGCTTCTGCCAGGCTCTCCTTTAGCATTTCCTTTTATTCGTGTCTATAGTTTCGTTGGCAAGATGCCTTTGAAAGCTAGCCTGGCCATTAGTGGTTCCACAGTAGACACTTAGTTGTCTTTTCTTTCTCTGTGGGTCCATTGTCTGCATGGTCTATGCAATAGGACATGGAGGGCTGCTTAGAGCAAGCAAAATGCACTGTTTCAGCTTGAGAGACATGCTGGCAGCAAAGGACATTTAAAAATCACCTCTTGAGGAGGGAAAGCTCTGTCAGGTGTCATAGAACAGGGAGGGAAAGCCCCCAAGGAGACATGCAGGCCCTGTATGGGCAGAGTAGGAAGAGGCAAGGAATGGGGCGGCGGGGAACCACTCTTCAATTCTGACTCCTTGTCAACAGCTCCAAGAATGTGCCAAGAATTCATCTTAAGGCTATCCAGGACACTATCAGGGGCAGTGAAGACGGACTGTCACGTGCCCAGCAGGAGTCAAGGGAATACTTGGTTTGGATATTCGGGGGTTCCCCTTCTTCCAATCAGTGGTCTCAGTCTGGCTCTCGAGCTGCCTACCACATAGAAGTTAGATAATGGTCCATGTGGTGATCTTAAGATGCTCACATAGAAGTTAGATAATGGTCCATGTGGTGATCTTAAGATGCTCACATAGAAGTTAGATAATGGTCCATGTGGTGATCTTAAGATGCTCCTTCTGGGGGGCTGGAGAGATGGCTCAGAGGTTAAGGGCATTGACTCCTTTCCCAGAAGTCCTGAGTTCAATTCCCAGCAACCACATGGTGGCTCACAACCATCTGTAATGAGATCCCATGCTCTCTTCTGGTGTGTCTGAAAACAGCTACAGTGTACTCATATAAATGAAATAAATGAAGAGAGAAGGAGGAGGAGGAGGAGGAGGAGGAGGAGGAGGAGGAGGAGCTCCTTCTGACAATGCATTAGAGCATAGAACAGGATGGTTGGGGCAGGCACCTTTAATCCCAGCACTTGGGAGGCAGAGGCAGGCAGATCTTTGTGAATTCAAGGCCAGGTTGGCCTACAAAAAGTGAGTTCCAGGACAGCCAAGGCTATGAAGGGCTTGCCTACATGTAGGTATAGTACCTCCAGAGGAGGGCATCAGATCCCCAGGGACTGGAGTTACAGATGGCTGGGAGCCTCCACCTAGGTACTGGGAATCGAACCCTGATCTTTGATGGAGCAACCAGTACTCTTGACTGATGAGCCCACTCCAGTCCTGTAGTTGTTACTTTTGTAACAACTTGTAGCAAGTTGTCTTAGTAGAACAATGACTCAAGGATACCAATCATAATAAGAAGGACATTCCCTTTGGACATCAACTGAAGTTAATTAATTTTTAAAAATGTGTCTCATAGCTATGCTGGGCAGTGGAGGCACACGCCTTTAATCCCAGTACTCAGGAGGCAGAGGCAGGCAGATTTCTGAGTTCAAGGCCAGCCTGGTCTACAAAGTGAGTTCCAGGACAACCAGGGCTACACAGAGAAACCCTGTCTCGAAAAACAAAACAAAACAAAACAAACAACAAACAACAAACAACAAACAAACAAACAAAAAGGTGTCTCGTGTGGAGGGCCTTGTGAAGGGTGAAGTCCGAGACTGAAAGATCCTTGCTAGCTGCCTCTGTCATCAAGCAGACAGGAGTGTCAGTGAATTTTTGAAGTGACTCCCGAGAAGTTGGCATTTCTTTGTTCTTACATCATTTATTTCTAGGAACATGTCATTGCTACAGAGGACAGAGGAACATTAAGTGGCATGAAGTCAGCCTATGACATCCTTACCCCTAGGAGTCAAAGAGCCTAACACTGTAGATATGATTTCAAAGGGGGCTAGACAACCCAGAGGCAAATATTAACATTGGCTGTCATGCGTGTTAAAAGGCTGGTAATCAAATCTCATGCCTCAGAGAGTGAGAGGAGATGGCCAAGACAAGCCATCTCTCTTTCGCCATTTCCCAGGCTCTTGTCCCCAGATCAGGACATAACCCCAGTCGGAGGGTAGGGAGAACGCTAAATGTTTACCATGGTCCTCCGAAATCACACAGCCTTCTGTGCCTCAGGACCTCGGGGACAGCTGCTGCTACCAAAGAAAACGAGTCTAGGTCCCCAGTGCTGGGAACATGACTGCTGGACTCAGCAGGCTGTGAGTTCTAAACCGGGAAAGCCTGAGGCTCCCCCATGTCACCAGAGCCTCGGCTTCGTGTCGCCCCATGTCATGTTCCCCCATGTTACCACCTCAGCCACCTAAAAAGGAAGAAGCCTTTGATCCCACATCTGCACTACATCTCTATCCTCCCCCCCCATACCCCCTTTTCCAACCTCTTCTCCCGCTTCTAGTTGATCCCATCAGGGTCCCGCTGTACTGCAATGTCTTGATAAGAGGTATCTTCCCTTTAGTGCTTCTAGAAACTTCCTAGGAATGTGGCAAGACCAGTTGTAGTCCCTGTCACCTCTCTTCATCCTTTCTCATGCCCTCTCTACTTAACTACCTGATTCTCCTTATAGTGAACCAGAGCTGGTCATACAATACTCTCGTGCCTAATTGCCTCTCAGACTGCCCTCTGCTCACCTTCAGAGCTGTTCACAGAGATCAAGTGTCTCCCTTCCTCAGCCTGGTGGCTATCTTCCTAATTCTGTGTTCTAACTCCTTAGAATCCTAAACTACCCCCATGTGATCTCACATGGCCCCATCCCTCACTGTGGGGCCACCTACCTTCTTTTTTTTGCATCTGAGATGCCTCCTTCCCACAGATTTTGGCCCATGCGTGGGAGTCCTCTCAGCACGTCTATGCTTATATGCCAAGTTCTCAAATGTGTGAGTCCAGAACTGCTGCATGGGTGGCTCCTCTTGCTGAGTCTCTTAAAGGTGTCTCAGATGCACGATGGCCAGATCTAGAGTCTTCTGCTCCCCTTGACGGCTGTTCCCTTCCAAATCTCAGAACATCAACCCCCACTCCATAAACATGCCTTCTCTTTCTCTTTCTCACTCTATCTACTAAAGCCATTTCCTTGCGCCATCAATTCTGTTAGAATAAACCTTGAACAGGCTGTCCAAGACTCTGTCCAAGGCCTTGTTTTGAAACTCCAGCCCTTCATCTTCACTACCATCACCAAACTCGGTCTTCCCCCTGGCACCCCCATCCTGACAGTCAAAGCAAGGCAGTTTCTAAAGACAAAATGGACTCCACTGGACAAGCAACTCCAGGAGGGAGAAGCTGAAGGCTTGCACAAAGCAGGTTGCCTTCCCCAAGCCTTCCGTATAAACCCCAAGTACCCTCTTCCCCTCTGACCAACACTCTTTTCCTACCTCAGAAATCTAACAAATTCCACCCCTGAAGTATTTCAAAGTTTTGTTCCTTTCATGGCCACCACCCATGAGAACGCAGACACCCTTCACCGTGGCCATACGGCCACCTCCTGGCCACTCTCACTTCTACCCCCTGCTGATATTAACTTGCTTGACCCTTAAATAAAATCGATTCTCTTACGCAAAGGCTGGGAGCTCATTTTCAGGCCTCGGTGGGATTCCATGATTTCTGTTTAGCGCTTTTCAGTTACACCTCAATTCGCCGATGAGAGGTTGGTCCCAGCCCATGCCTGTGTCTCGTGTCTCTTTAGGTCTAAGGCTGCGGTACACCCCACTACCCAACCTCATTTTCATCCAAGCTTTTCCCAACCTTAGGCCTTGTAACACCAATTCGTCCTTTGCAGCGTTCACTCTTCCCATTTTTGACTGCCTGGTTGCTATTAGCTTTTCTCATGATTTGATAGAAATGTCACTTTTTTATGGAAATGTTCCTCAACGTCCCAATCACAGTTGGGCCTCTAATTATACTGTGCCCAGTTCTTTTTTTTTTTTTTTTTCTGTCATTTAGCTTAGTATACGTTTATAGCGTTGGCTATTTTTTTCTTGTCATTGTGACCAGATTCCTGAGAGAAACAGGAGGAGGAAGATTTATCTTGGTTCACAGTTCAGAGTGTGGCCCTCTGGACAGAGAAGGTGCCATGGTGGGTGTGGATGGCAACTGGTGACTGTAGCAGTGGCTTGTCACATGGTACCCTGGAGGGCACATGGAGACAGCCCGAAGGGAGGGATGAGTGTCGCAGTCCTTAAAACTCACTTTCAGAGACTTACCTCTATAAGCCATGTTGTCAGCTTTTTCAAACAAAGAAGCCTGTGGCAGACATTTCACGTTAGACCATTACTTTATAAAGATGCTATGTGTTTACCTGTTGACAGTATTGCTACCCATAAGTTCAAGGATTATGCCTGCCTTGTACTTATAGTCAGAACATAGATCCAGACTTCTACTTAGTAGGTCTTTAATGTGCTCTTAAAGACCACGCACTAGTCAGAGAGTAGCCAAATTCTGAACACCCACCCCCGCCACCACCCATGGAAGGTGATCTCTACAAATTAGAACACTTAATCATGTTGGCACTGTAGATGGTATTATTATTTCCCCATAATATCCTCAAATGAATTATTACGTTCTTTGTAATTGTTAAGCTCGGGAGACAAGGTTCCTGCAAACCAAGGTCTTAGCTTAATGATTGAATGTGCTATGTCTCCTATCTAGCTTAGAGGACTTGCAAGAACTTGATATTTGGCTGGTGGATAAGCAGTCCCAATCATCTGCTGCCAACACATAGCGACAGGCTCACAGGAGCATGGGGACCTGGCTCTCCAGCCAAAGTCAAATAAGGCATTGTATGAGGTGTGTCCACTGTAAACATGTCGTGCAGACACTGCCTCTCTGTGTGACCGTCCTGCAGTTGTGAGACCTTGAGCGCATAGCCTTTCTCAGGTTCATCTTTCTCATCTCGGAGAATAGCGAGAGTGACACCTTGTCCACTGCCTCATGGCTCCATCTTGAGAACCGTCTCCCTGCCAGAGCCTGTAACAGATCTGCTGATCTAAGGCTCTCCCACATCCTTTCAACAGTCTCAACAAACTGCCCTCATCCTTACTCCATCCACAAGATGCCAGAGACCCCTCACATCTGCCCAAACTCACAGATGCTAAGAAACCATTGGGACTCTGGTCTGAAGCCATATTTATGCTCTTTCTATCCCGTGTAAGGCTTTGTTACCCAAAAGCAAGGTGCCATTTACTAGCTTAAGAAAATGCAGTGCAAAATGTCACAAGTATTGTTAGATGTCTTTGTGTTTCGTGTACGGTGACAGGACATCTGCATGGTTACAAAGAACATCTCGGAACAAAAGGGAGCGTGGGATGGCCTTGTTGCTCAAAAGATGTTTGTTTCTTTGACTGATGCAACTGTCCATAAACCAAGGGGTGGTTTCATAGCTTTGAATTTTGTTTAAATGATAATTTTTTTAAAAGAAACATATCCATTAGATAAAACAAGAAATACCTATATGAGAGGCACAGTTGCAAGTCTACTATGAGGCGTGGTCACACGCAGTTAAACTAAAACACTTTTGTCAAAGTGAGTTATCATTGCATATTGCATGATGTGGAATCCCTGGCACATCGATCATCCTTCTGTGGACCATCTCAAACCCCCGGAGAACTGGCAGACTCTCTCTAGCTTCCCCAGCGTGTGCCACCACCCTTTACCATCTCCCTGTGCCGCTGGCGCTAGCCTGAGTGGTCTCGCTGACCTATAAGCATGTGTGCTCTAAGGCTCAGAAGAGGTAATGCCTTTTTCTCATATAGAGTCAGAGAGACAACTGTCTATCTTAAACCTTCGTTGCAGAGGACAGTGTGGGAGACACGGCAAAGTCAGAGGCCTTATCTAGTGTCCAAGCAAGTACTAGGGCAAAGGCTTGTGGCTCTCCATTCAGTACTTCATCCTCCTGGGATGAAGAATATTGTTTCAACATAACTGGAGCTGCTGAAACATGTGGAGAGACCTCGGATTTCCTCCTTCTTCTAGTTGTATGTGGGAAGACAGGCTCTAAATTGTCTCTGGCTCTGTGACTCTCTTTGGCTAATAGAAAGTACGTGTGTTCATGCTACTTCTGGGCAGTAGCCTGTGGGAGGCTGTAACGGGCTGTTTTCTTTCTGGCTGAGGTGAATCTTCCAACTTTGTACTGAGATGTTGATTTAATAAGATCTAATGGGTAGATAGAAGAGTAGTGACTATGGTAATCAGGCCTCAGCATAGCCTATCTGCTGTAAGATCATAAACTATGCTGAATAGTAAGGGCATGACTAACCCTTTAGTAAAAACACCACATAATGAATGGACCACGAAGTTTGATGGTATTTGTGATTGCTGTCAGAAATACAGGCAAAAGTCTCATTAAAAATTAATAATTAGTTAATTAATTATATCATAAATAATTAATTATTAAAACAGGAGGCCTGTTTTAATAATTAACGTATTTGCTGTATTGAAGCTATATTGATCAAACCACTGAAGACCTAGGTTTGATCCACAGGGCTCACATTGAAACAGCCAGGCATGGCGGCCTGTGCTTGTGATCCCAATGTGGGGATGGTGTCCACTAAGACCTTTGACAGGGCAAATTAATCTAGACGTGGCTGTTGAAGTAAAATTGATGATCTGCCTTTAATACTCAATTAGCCAAGGGTGTCATCTCTAAGAATATACAGACATATGTTTCAGACATGGGGACTTAAACCTGAATTGGGATCCCAACTAAAACCAATCACATCTTTCTCCCAAATGTCTGGGGAAGGACACAGAGCCCAAAGTGGGCAGGTACCACAAGCACTTGCTATTTCCCCGGCATCATGGTGGGGAGGTTGTAACTCAGTCCTTTGGAGGGAGGGGAAGGGAGCAGAGGTAATGACCACACCTCAATCCCAGCGTGCAAACCAGCCTTCAGAGGACACAGCTTGGCTTCCAGGTATTTATTGCCCTCAGTTCAGTTAGATATAGCTGATTACATACTGGTCCTCTTTCTCCTCCAGGATAAAACAGCAGTGGTAATCTCTAGTGTTTGTATAAGACGTTGATTGTTTTGCAGCCGTTGGAGTTTGGGCTTCAGTTTGGTTTTGCATTGCCATGAAGAGACGCCATGACCCTATACACGCTGGACAATTGGGGTATCATTGAGGTGTGCCTTCAGCCTGGTTGTCTCCTTGTTGACTCCCACATAAATCTCTGTTATATAAATCAAAATCCAGGCCAAAGCACATGGTTTACAAAGAGAAGGAGAATAAGTCCCCAGAGTCTTGGACTTCACCTGAGTCCTGGACTTCAGACCCTCCCAAGTCTTTATCAATGTTGACACTGAACGAGACCCACTCAGAGGACACTGCGCAGAAAGTGTTTTGATGTCCGATCTCACCAGCCTTTCGGCACTATTTTAAAGGTGGTTCTACCTAAAGAGCACACACAAACTCTTTCCTAAAATTAATGAGTGATGTTGATGACGATGGCCTCTTAGCATGATTTTGGATGCAAACGTATTAGCTGCTGGAACATCCTTTCAATTATTTGGCCATTGAATACAGTAATTCTCCTGCCACTGAATAGAGGTAGGTATTAGAAAGTGGACCGTGTTGACCATGGCAGAGACTCTTTGAGTCTTTGGGATTGGGAAGCTAGTGGTAGCCGATCTGTGTGAGCAAGGCTAAGGGAAAGGCCTTTAAGCCAGCGTGGCATTAGTGTAAGAGTCTTTTAAAGAGTTTTTCTACTTCTTCATTATCTGTTTCATCTGCTAGCAGTCTTTTAAATT
>NC_034600.1:25762704-25772823 GCF_900095145.1 Mus pahari
TGGTTTTTCGAGATAGGGTTTCTCTGTATAGACCAGGCTGGCCTCAAACTCAGAAATCTGCCTGCCTCTGCCTCCTGAGTGCTGGGATTAAAGGTGTGCGCCACCACACCCAGCTGTCTTTTAAATTATTATTTACTGTGTGTATGTGGTGTTTGTGTGTGTGTGAGTGAGTGTGTGTGTGTGTGTGTGTGTGCGCGCGCGCGCGCACATGTACCTGTGAAAGCAGGCAGATGCATGCCATTGCACATGTGTGGAGGTCAGAGAATTTTCAGGAGTCAGTTTTGTCTACTTTGCTAAGGTAGAATTTCTCTTGTGGTTTTTCTCCATGTACTCCAGTCTAGCTGGCCTATGAGCTGTCAGCCATTCTCTCATCTATCTCTCTTCCTCTCTCTCCCTCCCCCTTGTCCTGGGATTACAAATGCACTCATCACCATGCTACTTGATGTGGTCATGAGCTTTTCCTTTTATCCACTGAGCTATCCTTTGACCCTATCATTGGGTTTTACAACTAGACTTTAATGCCCTCTCCTGATGCAGTGTGGCCTTGTGTCACTGGGAAGCAAAACAAAGGACATTGGGGATTCTCTCATTGCCATCTCTATATTTTGTAGGAGAGGATAAGGAGGGAGGCGAACTCTTTCTTCAGATTCACAGGTACTTACAGTTCCTGCCCAGGAGTCAGCGCTGAGGTCCTGCTAGACAAGAGCCTCATGCCCATTGAGGCAGACTGGATAAGGCTAGCATCATTATTGCCTGCTAGCGATGATCTACTGCTGACCCTGGTGTGTGTGTGTGTAGAGGGTGGTTGGGAGAGAGGCAGGATCATTTCTCTGGGCCCTCCCATGTTTATTTCCTCCTTGCCTCCACCAGCAGCAAAGCCCCTTCTCTCTGCAGTTTGTCTTCATCTTGTTACCATAAAAATCACATCTCAGTTTGGGCTGCAAGGCCCAGAAAATGCACAAGCACCATGTTAAATGTTATGGTGTGCAACATCATTTATTTCTTCAACAATTCGTTCCAGAGTCTGGCCCAGAGCTTTGCAAAATTCTTTTTCTGTGTCCTTCTCCCTGGCTCTTTGCCGCTCCCCAATCCCCCTTTCTTACTCTCTTTCTCCTATTGACCACTTGTTAAATCTTTTGTTTGTTTCCCCTCTTTCTCCTGGGACCCTCCGACAGGCAGGCTTGCCAGATTCATTTTCTGATCAAAGCTGTTTGATTTGGTCAATTTTGCCACATTGGAGACGTTCTCTATTACAGAGATAAATAGCTTTGGGCTAACTGTCAACGAAAACTTGTAAGCTAATAAATTATTCCAATTTCTTCCCTCGGATTTCTCTGGAGACAGCCCTAGGAAATACACTTTTTGATTAGTAAATTTCTCTGTGTGTGTGTCTGGACATTCAAATGTGTCGGGTTTGATTAGTACCATTGCTTTTCAAGTCGACGCTGGCTGAGGGGCTGTCAGTTGCAGGCAGTCCTGATGCATAATGCATCAACTGGGCCCAGAAACAGGAGCCTCTTCCAAGACTGGAAAGGCGGGAAAATTGCCCTAACAACCCCACTGGTTTCCTCTGCACCCAAGGGGGCTCAACTTGAAAGTCTTGACAAGACTTGCTCGGGCACCAGTGAAAGCCACCCACGCTGGCCAGAGGGGCTTGAGTAGGCCATGACCGTGGCCTGCCAAGAACAAAAGCCTCAGCTCCAGCTGTTCAGGCCAGCAGCACTGTCCCCCCAACCCCCCACCCCCGCACCCTGTTCTCCCCTGCATCCTTGCCCTTACCCGCACTCCATCATCCCCGGGTCCCTCCTGGGCCGGCTGGCCTGGTTTTTCTTCCTCCCCCCCCCCAACCCCCATTCTGCTTTGCCGTTTGTCTAGTTAAGGGCCCTTGGGTTGTTATAGAAACAATATTTTGGCTATAACAAATCAATCGGTGCGTGTGAACACAAACATACAGATCATTTATCAACTGCAAAATACCCTAAATTATGACCTTTCTAAAACCTATCAGAAGGGCGAGCGAATGCATAACGTAAATTAAAGTTTGAAGGGTCAGCGGTTTTTACTCCCTCTCTCCGTCTTCCTTTCACCTTATAGGTTTAAGAACAAGAGGGCTGTGTAATTACATTTCAATGGGGTGCGGAGGCTCATTATTTGCAGCTCCACCAATCTGCCGCTCCATTTCCAAGGGAGCCAGGTACGCTTTAGCAGACATTACGTGTTGGCGGACCTCACTTGCTCTTTGGGACTGATAACATCTTTTAAAGCATAGCACTACTATCATCTCAATTTAGAAAAGGCTAGAGGGTGAGGGTCCCCACCCCCACCCCCGCGCCTCAGATCAATACCGTTGTTCATATTTCAGAAGGGTGGGAGAGCCCAGCTGGTAAGCTTTGCCCTCTGCCTCCCTTTCCTCTCTTCCTCTGATTACCATTTCCCCAAGTCCCCACCAACCCCATGTGGTAGGAGACAACTTTTTGTGTTGGAGCCCACTGCACTGATGGAAATGGGTGGCTTCCAGCAGCAAGCCCTTCTGCTGCCAATCATCTGGCGGGTGATGAGGCTGCTACACTGCGAGGGCAAGGCTCCCAGGCTTCAGCCGTGAGAGGCTTGGAGGCAGCCTCGGCCGTGGTCCTTCTACCAATGGGAGCGGATCCAGCAAACCCCTTCTAAAACCAACCAGACCTTCAGCCCCAGAAGTGTAGTCTCGGTGAAGTGGGCAAAGAAAAGTCTTCTTGTATCAGGAAGACAGAGACAGAAACAGCCCCCAAACTCTTCAATCAGTCAACCAGGCGGTGTGATGAGCAAAAATCAGGCTCAGTCAAAATGGCGCCCCGTGTGTGAGTGTGAGAATGTACACACGTATGTGTTTAGGGGCGCATGGATGAGTATGTATGTAAAGCCACAGGTAAAGGCTGGAAGCCTACACGGCAAATGGAAAGGCAGTTAGTCCTGGAGGAGGGGGGGGAGGTCAGGAGACGCATATTGCTGGAGTCCTTGTCCTACAAAATGCTATTTATTCTTACTTTGTGTGGTTAAGACGGAAATGAAGAAGTGGATGGAGGGAATAAGAAAGAAGGAGGGAGGGAGGGAAGCAAGGAGGAAGAGGGGGAAGATCGTTTTATATTTTTAATTGTGGTAAAACATACTCATCACAAAGCTCCTTTTTGCTGTCGTCGTTTGAGGTGCTGGGCGAGCACCCTGCCTCTCCAGCCTGCAGCCATGTTCGGAGGAAGTTTCTTCATATGGTTGCACAGTCCGTTTCCAGAATGCCCTCATTTTATGAGATTGAGTCTGTGCTCAGAAACACTGCCCACCGCCTCCTCCTCCTAGTCCCTGGCAGCCATCCGTCTGCTTTCTGAGTCTGCCCATTCGTGATAACCCGCGTCAGGGAGAAGCAGGCAGTGCTTGTCTTCTTGCTTGTGACTTATTTCACTTAGCGCAATGTTCTCCAGGCTGCTCGGGGCTGTAGCGCAAGTCCGGAAGTCCGATGGCCTTCCTGCTTACGGCTCTGACCTCGTCCCTTGAATGACTGTATTCATCCCTCCCCACGTTTACTCTCTCCGAGTAATTGCCACAGCATGTAGAGAGTGTTCAAATCTTGCTTTATGATGCCACTTTGAAACATTTGCTTGCTCGATTAGGGCTCCTAGAACTCCCTGATAGACACTGTGAGTTGGTGATACCAGAGTGCCCAAGAACAGACTGAGTCAGGGCACACAACACTAGACACACTACCTCCAGCTGCTATGAGGAGATGGGTCACTGGCCAGTGTGTAAATGGGTGGCATTTATGAAATCCTTTAGTTGTGTAAGAGCTCAGAGGCAACAAGACCATTGCTGGTGTTATTGTGAATCTGGTTTTGGTTTAAGTATTAGTGTTATTTTATTTTTAGATGTTGGTTTAGGTATTAATGCTATTTTTAGATTTGTTTGTTTGTTTGTTTTTTAGACAGGTTCTTGGGATGTAGCCTAGGTTGGTTTCAATTGCTGGCTACGTAACCTAGTTGGCCTTAACTTACTATGTTCTTCCTGCCTCGGCTTCCTGAATGCTAGAAATTCAGTCAGGAACCACCATACCTGACACATGAGTCTTACTTTCACAAATAAATCCAGCGTCCACCTGCCCACTGAGAGCCTTTACTTTCTACTGTGGTGTTGTGCTTGACGTGACCCCACGTTGACTCTGGGCTCCTGCATTTGTTTTCAAAAGATACTGTGAAGGATGACCTTACGGTACTTTGAAAGCTATGGACGTTTGGGTGCAGAGTGCCTGCTTTTCTGTCTCAGTTCTAAGTGTTCTCTTTGTACAACATAGAGTCAAATATATATATATAAATAAAATTATACAGTGCTCAACTCTTGGTTAATTTCTTTTATCCAACAAAGTGGTACGCTTCTTTATTTCCCAGATGATACTGTCTTGATGTTCCTAAGTCTACAGTCCCTGGTCCACCTGCAGTAAGACTGCAGAACCAGCTTTTTAAAATGAAGAGTTGGGGTCTCCATAACAAGCCTCTCGAAGCTGAATCTACGATGGGGCAGCCAAGGAATTTGCATTTTTAGAATAAATTTACTGAGGTTCACACAATGTAACATTAAGTGTTTTTAATGTACAGTGGCATTTGGTATACCTGCCACGTTCTGTGCCTGCCACTTCTATGTAGTTCTAAAACATTTGTGTCACTTCAAAGACCAACTTTTACCCAATGAAGAGTCCGGATTCTTCATGGGCTCCTTGTCATCAGTGTGTGCTCTGGACTGTGAAGACCATTGTCCTTCATTTCACGTTCGAGGGTACATAGAATTCAGCACTGAATTGCCCAGGTTAGTAAATCTTGGCTTCTAGAAGTTAGACTTTAGACTAGATTCTGTTAATAACTGTATGTCTTAGGTCACATTTCACATCGTGGAAGGGCTTGGGTCCCATTGTATACCCAAGAAGCAAACATCAGTGCATCCATTTTACAGAGTTTAAAATGTAAAGTCCGTCACCCTTTCTCCTTGGAGTTCTATACAGACACATGGACTGGGGTCCCTGTTGGGGGACGGGGCTTCTGCCGAGCTCCTGCCCTGGGAAGCCCCTAACCCTGTTAGAAGAAGGGGTCTGGCTCGAGAATGTGAGGCCTTTAGCACCTCAGGGGCTACTTTCGTTTTTTAAAGTTCTTTTAATGCCTCCTCTGTTTTTCGGAGTCTCATTTGGCTCCTCAAAAAGGCCTGAGATATATGGCCACCATGAAAAGGAGACAGACAAGTTATAACACATGAGCAAAACAGTTTGAAATATTGATGTCTTTAAAAGAGGTCTCTCTCTGGGTTGAGAATACGGCCATTTCTTACTTAACATGTTAACTCCTGGACCGACCCCAGCATCCTTAAACAAGCTCCCTGCTAATCCAGGCCAGCCTTACATGAACTGTTCATTCACCTAATCTAGCATGCACTAGAGCCTGAGCATGTGTTGTCTGTGATAACGAAGGCTGTGATCACACAAAGTGGTTGATCTCAGATCTAAACTGGCATTTGGTTTACCCTGACAATAACATGAAAATATCTCTATAGATGTGCAGATAAACGCACAGACAGATCTCCCGCCCCCCCCCCCCGCCCTGTTTGCATCGGCTGGAACTTAGAGACACAGGCTTCACCTGGATACAAACACAGCAGCTAATCCTTCCTGCTTTGAAATAGGGAAGGACACTGCCCGAGGCTGAAACTGTCCCCAAATGCCTGGTCTCTCCCTCAGTCAAGGAAGGTGTCTGTCACTGGGCAAAAGGGTGGGGGCTATATTTGTAAATGTTA
Source organism: Mus pahari (assembly GCF_900095145.1). Classification (NCBI taxonomy): domain Eukaryota; kingdom Metazoa; phylum Chordata; class Mammalia; order Rodentia; family Muridae; genus Mus; species Mus pahari. Next base: position 25,768,504 of record NC_034600.1, read on the forward strand.
ACAAAAGCTAAACACGAGGTTTTGCTATGGTAAGAAAATACCACACTCCCCTTCTCCATAAATTGGGTTTCCAGGAAGCAATCCCCCCCCCCCCCCAAGAAACGGCTTGTGGGGAGGGCAGAGCATCCAGCTGGGTTGTAGGAGTAATAAAGAAGGAGAATCAATAGGGCATGCAATGGAGCCAAGGTGCTGCCATCTATCACGCCGCTTCTCTGACTCCAATCATTCATCATGTTCAATGAGGCAGCAAATAGGAAAATGACTATTTGTATCAAACACATCTGCACTCATCCACTGAGGTATTTTATTCCCATTAACTCTGAAAGTAAAATACGCAGAATTTTCTAGCTCCTTTCAGCTCAGGTTGGCAGAAGAAATTCACAGCCCCCGAGCACAAACACCGCATGAGTTTGCATAGCTTTTCTGAGGAGGAGCCTTTGGGGTGATGTCTTGGTCTGCATCGACTAACCTGAGGTTTTAGCGCGAGGCTCTGAAAATGTGGGAGGCTAAACTCACCAGCCAACTTCCCGTCTCCCCAGCGATGAGAGCACCATCAAGGATACAGTAAATACTCATTACATTATCTCTCAATGGTTCCTTTTTATCTCATAAATTACCCCTGCTAGGTGGCACGGAAGCTAATTTCACTAAGTCTATGGAAGATCAGATGTAAATGGGCGGATTATCATCATTATGGTGTAATATCCCATGAAATGGGAGCATCATTACTGGTTCTTTTTATGAGGTGCGCAAGTTTATTTCCGCTGCAAACGTGCTGCTGTGGCCTTCGGCAGGACAGAGAAGGAGGCAGTTGCCGCAAAAAAAAGAGCGTGGGGTGTCGAGGCAGGATTTTTCTCCAGGCCTGGGAAGGAGAGGGCCTCTGCCCAGAGAAAGGTGAGTGTAGCCAGGTTAGTAGCCAGCGCCCTCTGGGTCTGCTCGTGGATTTTGAGGCCAGCAGACCTGTGCTGTCTCCCAGTTCCCTTTCCTATCTGCACCATCCACTGAGCTCTGGAACCTCACCTCTGCCTCTCAACCCTCACCTCTACCCCCACCTGTCACCCCCATCCTCCCAGCCCTGGGACTTCTTCAGACCTTTGAGCTGACCTTCTTTCCCATCCTTCTTCCTGGTTCTCTGGAAAATGAGACTGATTTTTCCAGTTTAGGTTTGGTGAGTTCCATGCTCTGTGTGGGAAGACTTATCCTAAATCCTGAAATAAAGGAAGGCGTGCTCTGTCACACACCCCTTCCATCCTGTAGGCCCTGTACGCAAGACAGAAGCCAGGGCTTTTCGAGGCCTGGGCCAGCTGAGGCAGAAGCAGCCGGGTGCCAGGCCACCTCCCTCTGGGGAATTGTTCTTTTAACCCAAATGGAAGGCCAGTTCTCCGAGGGCCTGGAATTCTAATCCCACCTCTGATTTGTCTTCTGCTCATTAGGTTTGGCATGTATAACTGATTATTTTGGGAGCAATCTGGTGGCATCTGCTGGTAGCTGTAGGCACAGAATGTGTCAGCCACACTTGGCAGTAAACATACACACACACACACACACACACACACACACACACCACTCACCATGCATGCACACACACAGTGACCTCTTGCAAATATCTCATTCAGTGTCCCTTTCTCTATGTATGTCAGGTATATTTACTATCCACGTATCATGGGCTTCTAAAATCGCACACTTCTAATATCACAAACCATTAGCCTTGATGGCGTATAATCAGGGGAAGACATGGGCAGAAACTGGTTAGTTTAAGGAATTGTTAGAGAATCAGAAGACAGCAAGGATACAAAATAAAGAGAAAGAAATAGAAATAAACTTCAAAATGAGAACATAGCCCAAATTGTGGCTCAAAAATTAAAAGCTAACTCGTACAGCCTGTAGTGCATAAATGCCCGTTTACACATCAATACCTCATATCCTCATGTAAGCTAAACTAATTTTTCTGACTTCCAGACTTTGGGAGCTCACTTCTCAGGTTGGGTCTCTAGTTAGTGATGGCCAGAGGCTTAATTCATATGTGTTTCTTGACACAAGCTGCACCCTGGCACTGCCAAAATGACACCACACTACTTGACAGTGAAATGCCAGTCTGGGGTGTTAATTTTATTATTCAACAAGCTCTGCTACCGTGATCCCCTTAAAAATGCCTTTTGTGCATTTGATCTTTCTGCTTTTCTGGGTGATCTTTGTGAAAGACAGTTAAAGGGGTCCATAAACAAAGAAATATTGATATGGAAACCATTTAGTACTGTGTACGACCATTTTCACATAAGAAAAACACTTTAGAGTTTAGTTTTTAGACATCTACCCCCTACTGGTGATATTTATTCTTATTTAGCTACAAAAAAAAAAAAAAAAAAAAAAAAAAGTTGCAGCCATAGGAGGAGAGGAAGGACCGGATGGACTCGTTTGAATGTCTCAGTGATGTGATTGTTTCTGTGTTGAATTATTAAATTGCAACCTGTGAAAGCCCTGATGCTAAGGAAATGGGGTAGGCTGAAAAGCTGTCCTAGCTCTGGAGCATCAATTCTGCTGTTCAGAGCCTGCACGAGTTGGCGTGTCCTTACAGATGAGTTGTGGCCCCTTTTTGCCCCTGGTTTGTGGAAGTTGGGGACCAAAGAAACCTGTCTTTTCTGTCGTTGGAACCTGTCCAGATCTGGCAGCTCACCAGGCACCCGGTTTAGAAATGGTATGTTCCCAAAGGGCCTGTGGTAGGTGGTTGTATAAAGCAGCTTCCTTTGCTTAGACATCCGTGGGTCTAGGAAGCCTGCTGGGTGCCTCCTCCCTCGGGCTGGGTCACTGCTCCTTCCGTGTGCTCCCGGAGTGTTTGTTCTTCTGAAGACCGCCTTGTCATGGCTTCCCTCTTGACCTTCCTCCTCACAACAGAGAGCTGGCTTTGCCTCCATCCGCAGTGGGTGACCACCACAGCATAACCATCACCACGACACCCCTGCTCTCTCTCCAGGGCAGCGGCAGTCACTTGAGAGTATCCAGGGGTTCCTAGGATAAAGGGGTGGAGGACGATGGGCCCCTGAAACCTCAGCACTGCAGGGATTCCATTGCTGTTCAGTAGATGGTGCCCCAAGGTATGCAGGGCATGAAGCCACCAGACTGCTCTCCTGCAGGGCTGTGTGGAGATGGGGCTGAGCTACAGGGCGCTGGGGCTGGGCAGGTGTCCACAGTGTGTGAGGCCACTTTGTCACAGACAGCATCCACATCCCACATCCCCTTTCGTTCTTACTCCCCACGGCCACCGTTTCCAGGCTCCCCTGCTGTGGAAAGCAAGAAAGATGGCATCTCTGAGGCTTTGGTGACTCAAGACAGCTGGCCCAGCCCTGGGCTAGCCCTCCTGGCAATCCCTCCTGGCACTGAGACTACCCGCCACCCCATCGTTGCCACCTCCCACCTTGCAGCTCCACAGAGGGAATCAGGGGTTCCTTACAGAATTTGAATTTTCATTATTATTGCTTTTTAAGTATAATTAGAACCCCCTTTGTGGTGGAGCTTGTTGAGAGAAGGGAAAGCTAACAGGCTCCTTCCACCAACCCTCAGGGTGTCATGGCACCTGGCCTTGGCCATTGTGGGAAATCAGGGAGCCAGAGCAGAAATGGAGGAGAAGATCTGGGACCCTGTGTTACTCTGTAGGTGCTCGATCCATATGCTTCCACCTGCTGGAAGATTCGATGGCCACCTTCCTCCTCCAGGCTGTGGAGAAAGGCCAGGTTAACATGCCACAGCTGCTAACAGCAAAGGAAGCCCAGAAAACTTGGAGTGTCCTTGAAAGGGAGAAGAAAGGGGCCCTGGGAAAACCAGCGGCTCCTGACCCATCCCAGGCCCATGTACCCCACAAGGGATCCACATGATCCCCAGAAGCAAGAGGCCTGAGGTTAGCTTCCTTAGAGATGTCGGGGAGTTGATTCAACTGGCATATGACCCATCAGCTCCTTAGGGAGAGGGCCTTGCCTATGATATCCTTTTAGTGTGGCAAGGGCCTGTAGAGCCCAGGCAGATGCCTGTGTGGCTGTGGCTGTGGCTGAGGCTAAGGCTGAGGCTGAGGCTAAGGTTGAGGTTGAGGTTGATGTTGAGGCTGAGGCTGAGGCTGAAGTTGAGGTTGAAATTGAGGCTGAGGTCATGGCTGTGGCTGTGGCTGTGGCTGAGTCCAGGGCTGAGGCTGAGGTTGTGTCTGTGTCTGTGTCTGTGTCCGTGTCCGTGTCCGTGTCCGTGTCTGAGGCTGTGTTTGTGTCTGTGTCTGTGTCTGAGGCTGTGTCTGTGACTGTGTCTGTGTCTGTGTCTGTGTCTGTGTCTGTGTCTGAG
>NC_034600.1:25773579-25791079 GCF_900095145.1 Mus pahari
CTGTGGCTGTGCCTGTGTCTGTGTCTGAGGCTGTGTCTGTGTCTGTGTCTGAGGCTGTGTCTGTGACTGTGTCTGTGTCTGTGTCTGTGTCTGTGTCTGAGACTGTGTCTGTGTCTGAGGCTGTGTCTGTGTCTGTGTCTGTGTCTGTGTCTGTGTCTGTGTCTGTGTCTGTGTCTGAGGCTGAGTCTGAGTCTGAGTCTGAGTCTGAGGCTGTGGCTGTGGCTGAGGCTGTGTCTGTGACTGTGTCTGAGGCTGTGTCTGTGACTGTGTCTGTGTCTGTGTCTGTGTCTGTGTCTGAGGCTATGGCTGAGGCTGTGACTGTGTCTGTGTCTGTGTCTGTGTCTGTGTCTGTGTCTGTGCCTGAGACTGTGTCTGTGTCTGTGTCTGAGGCTGTGACTGTGTCTGTGTCTGTGTCTGTGTCTGAGGCTGTGTCTGTGACTGTGTCTGAGGCTGTGTTTGTGTCTGTGTCTGTGTGTGAGGCTGTGGCTGTGGCTGTGACTGTGGTTGGGGCTGCTCTCATGGAGCATACCACCTCTACTCTGCAGGTTTTCAGAGCTCTTTCTATCAGTGATCTCCATTCTTACCACGACAACCTGGCCCTTTGCTACTCTTGACAAAGGACAACATCTGCCACCACAAATGAGCCTGCTCCTCTTCTGTCATACAAAAATAACAGCATTTCTCACAGCTGACCCTAGAAGCCATGGGAGTCAAAAACACCACAGGCGTGGCTTCCAGAGTAGATGACGGCAGGTACAGAGTCCTTCTTTGTCCTTTGGACCTCATGTCCTTGTAAGATGAGTGCCAGTTGCTTCTTACTGGAAGGCTTGCCCAGCCTACAGCCTCTGGACATGAAGTCAGTGGCTTAATCAGAGAATGCAGTCAATAATAGGAAGGGGAAAGAAAGGTTGAAAGTCTGGTGAGCAGATCTTGTGGATGGGTAAGGGGTTTATGGAACAGCATGTGGTTTATGTGACTGGCTCTGCTGCTCAATGAATGGACTTGGAAAACTATCTGAATTTGAGCTTCTGATTGTTAAACTAGAATTTGAGAAGGCAATGTCTAAGGCTTTTCTTCCTACCTAAGGTTTTGGAACCCAAGGAAATTATAGTGCACACCACCTCCTGCAACCCCATGAAAAACTCTACCACAGAGAAGTCTCTTCTAACAAGATTTCAGCAATAATGGACTCCTCTAACAAGACTAATATAATGAACAAAGTGTTCATGAATCTGAAATAATGTATTAAATTTCGTATGGCCTTTTAAAATTGAGAGATGGGGAGTAGAACAAAATGTACAGAAGCCATTATGAACTTAAGAACCTTGAGAAATGGCTCCATTACATTTAGTAAATATTTGTTGGAGCCCTGCTCCATGCCAGGCACAACGGGATGGAGGAAATGGCACCTGCCCATGACGGAACCAGGGCATATCACAGACAGACCGAAATGTCAAGATGTTATTTCAAAATGCTATGATAATGGCAGAGACAGAGATATTCCTGGGATATCCTGGGGTCTCAACTCAGCCAGGAGACACTTCTGGAAAATTCTTATGGGAAGTGATGTCTATGTTAACTTTAAAAGTGGGACTTCGCCAGGCGTGGTGGCGCATGCCTTTAATCCCAGCACTTGGGAGGCAGAGGCAGGCGGATTTCTGAGTTCGAGGCCAGCCTGGTCTACAAAGTGAGCTCCAGGACAGCCAGGGCTACACAGAGAAACCCTGTCTCGAAAAATCAAAAAAAAAAAAAAAAAAAAAAAAAGTGGGACTTCAGGCCTTTTTGTTGAACCTAAAATTCTTCAAGATTTGTGAGTCTTTCTGCATAGACTCTTCATTTAGGGTTAGGTGTTGAAAGGTTCGCCAGTCCAGTTTCCATCCTCTGGGAGAGAGAATACCATTGGCCAACAATTTCTGGGGACACCAGGCATAGGAAGTGGCTCAGACACTCCTAACTAATTCCTTTCCAACCGCTCAATGCACTGGTGTGGGGTTTGTTTCAAATACGAACTTCAGGCCCAGATTTTAAATATCCTAGATATATTCTAGCATCAGGAAAGGTGATTGGGATCATGGACTAGCCTCACAGGTCTCAGGCCTGAGTCCTGATCCTAACCTAGAAGGGTCTTGTTACCCAAGTGCTAAGGAACCTCTTCAAAGTTCTGGACCATAACACGTTAGGGTGGGGCGATAAAGTACACTATCAAAGGAATCCCAGGTGGAGGCTGAAGAGCCTGGGGTTTTTGCTAAGCACAATCGATGTCTTCAGTCTACCTCGATGGGCTCCCCGTGAGGCAGCTTAGATGCATAGCATTTCAAGCTAAAATTGGCTTTCTTTGTAGAAACAAAATTAAAACTTCATGTTGACTGTAGAGCTACGTGCGATCTACCGCAGATTCCAGATATGGTCTGGGCTTTTGGAAAGAAATGTTTAAATATCATTAGAGCTGTAAAAGAAGGCTTTGTCTTTTCAAAGAGGATTTGAGAACAGAAGTAAAGAAGACAAGCTATGGGTCCCTAGAAGAAGAAACTGGCTTCCAGAATAGGATGGAGCCAATAAACCTGAAGTTAGGATATGCCTGTCTTTTACTGTATTCTATAGAGCTGGTGTGGGGGTAGGGAGTATAGTGTCAGGGCCATTTGGTTTCTTAGCCAATTGAAAGACTATCCTGAAAGGGTTGGTATGGGTACCTATGATCATGGAAGGCATTTGGTCATATCAGACCCTAAAGAGATGCCTCTCAACTTTTTGGACCCAGCTAAGAGGGAAACCGTAAAAGAGAAAAAGAGGAAATTAGGAGGGCGAAGAAGGAGGGAAAAATTTGACCTTAACCTAACCCTGTTTGGCACTTATAGAAATTTGAAAGATAAAACAGAACACATGATCATCAAAACTGCAGATGATGCTAATTGGGGAGAGAGCTGGGGCTCAACAAGTCCTCGCCAAGGGTCAGGTAACAAGCTAAACACAAGACCAAGTGTAACCGGAATGAATGCAACCTTCTACCCAGGGGTCCAAAAAAATCAATTGTGCAGGTTCAGATGAGAGAACCATGAGCAGCAGCAGCATTTACAAAACAGATAAAAGTCCCCAAAGACCCAGAGTCTGAATTGACTGAACTCAGTGGCAGTGGGGCCAAATAATCTAATCGGGTTTTAGGCTAGCATGGGGGAACTGCGGGCCCTCCTTTGGTCTGAACCACTCAACCCACATCTAAAACTGGTCTCCTACTTGGGGTTCCATGCTCTGAGAAGAGTGTATACAACCCAGAGTGTCTCCAGAGGGATGCGCAGGACAGGCAAAGGCCAAATGTTTTCTTATAAAAGCTAAGTCAGGAATATGCGCTGACGGCCAATGCTCAAAAGGAACTGCATGCAGAAGTCTGACATAAGGAGGAACCTTCTAACAAAACTTTTGCAAAGTGTGGCAGACTGCTTCGGGAGAGAGTGATAGCCATCCTCTGACACAGGGCTACCAGAATGAGGTAGGAGAGACGCTCTCCATAACAGATTTGTAACATAACAGAGTTGCTTTCCTAGTCCCTACTTGGACAAACTACTTGACGAAGCAAGGGGAGGGAGAAAGGACTGGCTTTGGCTTGTGGGTTGAGAAGATGAAGCCCATTATGGTAGAAAGGCATGGTGGCAAGGTGACCATGGCAACAAGAGGCAGCCACTGGGCCTCATTGCCTGACCGCATCTTACTGAAATGAGAAGCAAAGGGGATGGGAAATGGGGCTGTGCTGTGTAACTCAAGATCTGCTATTCAACAAATGGCTTCCTTCCAAAGAGCCTGCAACCTCTCAGCATAGTGTCATCAGCTGGGGACCAACTGCCTCAGCCTGTGGAGGAGCACTGCACATCCAAGCCACAACAGGCTTCCCTTCCTAAGTTCTCTGCAGCCACTCCATCTAAAATGCCAGGATGTAGCATCTTCATTTCAAAACAAAACAAAACAGAACACATCACTGTCACAGCCTGAGAAGACACGGATAATCCTATAGATATTGAAAATAATTGCTCCGAGAGAATGGGAGTTACTAAAACTGCTTCCATCATACATTCTGAGCAAAGCAGGAGAAAGATGACACCTCTGTCCCCCCAGCCTGGAAGACCCCAAGTCTGGGGCAGGGAGAGGGGACTAGGGGTAAATGAGACCAGAGGCAGGCTGGGGCTGATGGCTGAGGACCCTGGGTGTTATGATAAGATGTTCCCTCTGCCTCCAAAAGGAAAGGGGTGGGGACTAGTGGAACACATAAATCACTTAGGACAATGATTCTGGTGAATTCAGAGAAGATGGACTGGAGAAATTAGAAGCAGGAAGACTAGTTGGCCATTTCCAGGCCTAAGGGCCTTGATGTCATAAAGCAATATGAAATGTGAATGTTTCTTAATGAAAATGCTTTTAAGGGAACTAATGGGAAGAGGGCTCTGTGTCTGTGCGGAGAGGAACTGTGTGTCCCCACAAAAACAACAGGAAAGAGCTGGACAGGTTTAGCTGTGTGACCTCAGGCCAAGGCCAGGGCCAAGGCAGACCAAGACTGTTTATGCACAGCCCACAAGCTCTGGACAAATGAGCCCTGCTAGAACTGCATTTAAATCAAATGGAGTCGGGGTGAGGTGGGGGGCTGACATCAGGCTTTTGCCAGGTGGAGCTTTCAATGACAGTAACAGATGAGAACGAGGGTCCTATCCTCAGGAACTGGGCCTGCACTCACAGATGGGTCACGATGCTCTGCTGGATGTGACTCCTCCCACAGAGGAGCATTGAGAGATGGGGACATTCTAGGATAACAGTTGCTCAGATAAACTGAGCTCTCTACACAATCATGTGTATACTCAAAGGAGAACAAGAACGTTGTCGAGCACAAATGTGTTCCCACGTCCCCCAACTTAGCCAGGAAGTGTCTGATTTCATTCTTCTTTTCTAAAGATTTGTCAGGGCTGGCGAGATGGCTTAGCGGGTAAGGGCACTGACTCCTCTTCCGAAGGTCCTGAGTTCAAATCCCAGCAGCCACATGGTGGCTCACAACCACCCACAATGAGATTTAAGGCCCTCTTCTGATGCGTCTGAAGACAGCTACAGTGTACTTATGTATAATAATAAATAAATCTTAAAAAATAATAATCTCTTAAAAAAAAAAGATTTGTCAAGATAGTCAATCAAAACATTCCATTTCCTGAGAACATCTAATACAAAGCAAAGTCCTACTTTTGATGTTCTAAGTCCTCTAAGAAGTCATCTCCAGTCCCTGGCTGAGATGCTGTGCTTATTGTTGTTATTATTATTATTATTATTATTATTATTATTATTATTATTTAATTGCAATTTATCAACAAATCTGTTCATTCCTGGTGACCCCCGACTGGACCTCTCTTTAACACTCGATGTTGGCACCATATTCAGCTTTCTTCTTTAGGATCTGGTGTCACTATATTTCATATAGTCCCCGTGACCAATTACTTGACAAAGCCAGGAGAGGGAGAAAGGACTGGCTTTGCCTTGTGGGTTGAGAAGATGAAGCCCGTCGTGGTGAGAAGGCACGGTGGCAAGCAGGTCTGTAGAGGCAGGAGGCAGCCACTGGGACTCATTGCCTACTCATAAATCAGTGAAACAAGAACCTAGATGAACTATATGTACCACTAGGAAAGGTGGGCTAGCACAGGCCCAAGCACAGGCCCTGGGCTGCCCTTTGTCTATCTGATGCAGTCCATAAACCAGCTACTTCTATGAAAACTCCTGCTCTCTCTCCCATGGAATGCTCCAGCCTTTGAGACTCCACCAAGTCTAGCACTGATGTCCTCTGAAGGACGTCAGGATTTTGCAAATATTTTCACGAGTTCTTCATTGCTGGTGAATTCGCTGAACTTAGAGACTATCTTACTTGTCTTTATGTCCCCTCTGTCTAGTTTGGGAACCGGTGTCCTGCTCTCGGGAGCTAGCCCAGAGCTTGCAGCTGGGCCGTGATGTTTTGTTGGATGTGACTCCTCTCACAGGGAATCAGGGAGAGATGGGGACATTCCAAGACAGCAGTTGCTCCGACAAACTGTTCCCTCTACACCATCATGGCTATACTCAGAGGTCTATACTCAGACAGGTGAACTGTTATGCACAAGCAACTAAACAGTAGTGTCAAACTCAAGTGCTTACTGGGCCTCTCTTCAGGTAATAGACAGAGAGAAGAACAGAGAGGAGAACAGAAGGGCCAGTGGCCACCTGGCAATCCATATTCTGTTGGTGCCAATGAGCTTTTCTTGGGAAAGAATGTGAGTTTCCAGATCTTCCTAGCTGGAAGAAAAGAAATCATAGTCTACAAATTCAAGTGTATCAAAATTCTGCGTAAGCTTAATAAAATAAGTCTGCGGATGGGCCAGATTTTTTTTTTTTTTTTGCTACCAAATCGTGGCTTCTGATCCGGCGATTAGTTACCCAGAGGCAAAGAAGACCTTAACCCAGGTTACCCAGAGTCAAAATAGACCCCCAACTCAGGTCTTAAGAATTATACTCCGGATCATGTTCTGGGGAAAGAGTGCCAGATCTTGGCATGAAGGAGACATGAGTAATGACCTAGAGATGAGATCCAGACGCACCAGGTTATAGGTTCAAGACAGCCTCAAGCTTCCCACAACTACTGCTGGATCCATGTTACCTTCTTATGAGCAAATTTAATTATTCATATTTTAGTGAAAATTGGATTTCTATCAGTGTGATGCCTGTAACTGTACAGACTATGCAGTTGCTGTGCAGGAGCACTTAAGGCCACTGGCTATCTCCTGGTCCAGGGACCACTTAAGGCCACTGACTATCTCCTGGTCCAGGGACCACTTAAGGCCACTGGCTATCTCCTGGTCCAGGGACCACTTAAGGCCACTGGCCATCTCCTGGTCCAGACCACATCTCAGCTCCGTGCTCTATCAGATCTTCCAGTGCTGACATGCTCAGTCGGTGTCTTTTAAGCTTTAGTATTCCAGTTTCTACCTGCAGCACGCATCCGGCGCTCTAGTTCATTTTCTCCATTCGTTATTCTACACTTTTCTTCTCCTAGTGGCGTCTGTTCTCTGCTAAAATTCCTATTACCGCCTTTCTTGTTTTCTCTTGAAAATCTGTTTCCTCAGAGACTCACCCCAGCCTTCCTGTTGACTCCAGTTCTGCTACTGCTCTCTAAGTCCCTGGTGTCTTCTTGCTCTAAGGAGGTTCTCCTTCATGGCTTTCCACGTTGTGCCATGGCTTCTGCCTTGTTCTAAGTCTCCTGCTAACCATAGTTGGTTTGTTTGAAGTCTCTTGTTCTCTGACCTGTCCTGGATTCCTTTTTCATTCCTTCCAATCTCTGTATTTTCTATTAGAGCTTCTCTCAAATGCCAGACAGACATTAGTTTTCTAACCACATTTAGGAACAGAATAACCAGGCCTAGTGAGGCAGGACTATACTCATGACAACTCTGGAGGCTGAGGCAGGAGGATCATGAATTCTGGGGCTGTTGGTACTACAGAGTGAATTCAATGTCAGCTGGGCAGCTTAGTGAGACCCTGTCTCAAAATAAACGTTAAAACAACAATAAAGCCGGGCAGTGGTGGTGCACGCCTTTAATCCCAGCACTTGAGAGGCAGAGGCAGGCGGATTTCTGAGTTTGAGGCCAACCTGGTCTAAAGAGTGAGTTCCAGGACAGCCAGGGCTACACAGAGAAACCCTGTCTCGAAAAACCAAACCAACCAACCAACCAAAACAAAACAAAACAAAACCAACAACAACAACAATAAAAACAGCAAACGGCCTGAAGATGGAGTGTGGTGGTTGCACAGAATGCAGAAGGCCCTAGGTTCAGGCCCCAGTCCCCCACCCCTCCCCCTCCCCAGAATGAAGCAGTAATGACTCACCAGCAAAGCTCTGCAAAGCTGACCGGAAGCCCCGTGTGTAAGGTGGAGCATCCCGACTACTGGGCCTCCCTGAACAGAAGCCTGCTATTGTGATTCGGGGACCTCCGAGGTCATTATCCTCTGGCAAGTTTTATGAGTGAAGAATCCTCCAGCTGCTGAGAGCAAATAAGAGAAGAGGGCTGGAAGCTCACCATTTACTAGGAAGGTTTTCGGTTCATTCCCCTCGTTGGTTCAGCTTTGTCTCATCCCTTTGTACCTGGGAAGAACCCAATCGGTTCTCCTTCAACACCTTCCTGGGGAATCTCATTAGTGCACTCCTAGCAAGCAAGGGATGGGGAAACTAACTTTCAGTTTGCTCTCTATTGCCGTGGTGGTAAACACCATAACCAAAAGCACCTTGGAGAGGGAAGGCTTGCCTTCCGGTCTGGACCACAGTCCATCACTGAAAGAAGCTAAGGCAGGAATTCCAGTAGGACGGGAACCTGGAGGCAGGCACTGGAGCACAAACCCTGGAGGAGCACCGTTTCCTGGCTTGCTCCCAGGCTACCTTTCCTACACCTGGCAGGAAAAGTGCTCAGAGGTGGCCCCTCCCACAGTGGCTGGGCTCTGCCACATCAAGCATTCATCAAGAAAATGCCCACTGACTTGTCTAGCGCCAACCTGATGGGAACATCTTCTCAACCAAGGCTCCCTTTGCCCCATGGCTCTAGCTTCTGTCAAATTGACAAAACTAACCATCAGACTCCTTTCTAAAGATCCTCACCTGGCTTCTGCTCCCAAGCTCCTCATATCGCCTCCTTAAGGGGTGCCTCTGAACTCCAGGATCCCAAGATTGTGTAACATTGTTATACAATGCCTCCTTCCAAGCTATGGCAGACTGTGATCTGGTCTCAATTAGGAGAGGGGGCAGCTCTGCTAAATTGTTACTCATTGGGCTTTGTATATCCTACCTTCCGAAGGTCCACTGAGTTTCTCCTCCCTGCCTGCTCCGTTTGAGATTTTCTTCCTTTTAAGCCATTTTAGAAGAAATTCAATGAAAAGCTGAGGCAAATACATGTTCAATCTACCCTGCATAACTGAAAGTACTCTAGAAAAATTAGGTTTTTTTTTTCATGTCTGTCAACCTAAGACCATCTTGCATAGGCAGGTAGATGGGCAGGGCTCAGCCAGGCCCTTTCCATACTCTTACCATGTAGTCTGACTCATGTGTCCACACACATAAACATGTCCTTTAGGTCCTCTTACATAAAAATGTGTGTGGAGATCTAAGTCACATATCTGTCACATGACTGCTCCAGTCCTGATAAAGTATTCGAATACTTAACCTTTTCCTAGATTTTTCAAAAAGGTTCCTGTGTCAACAATTTTAACAATTTAAGCTTAGTACAATGTCTTTTTTTTCCTGTGTCTATTCATAGCTGAGTTATACCTTACAAATGTGTGTACTAATGTTCCTTTGCTTATTATTCTTTAGGCCTACAATCAGCAACATCTGGGGAAGCCCATAGGGCATAATCCCATATTTAGTATTCTGGGTGCTCACATGTGACCCTATACTTAGCTCTAGGGTCTCTTACACTATCCTATGCCAGGATAATCAGAGAATCAGACCAAATAAGGACCGGCCGTGGTGGCACTGCTGAAGCTCTGCGCTCTGTAACCTCCTGGGGACAAGCCCACAGATTGCAGGGACTCTCCTCTCCAGGGATCTCAGAGCCATGCTGGACCACAGCCTGCAACTGGACAGGGAAGGAACCATCTCCAGTTATCTGAGCCTGACATCCTCTTTCTTGCCTGCAGATATAATCAAATCCAATATTTGGGAAACTATTGTATTTCCAGCTCTAAAACTTACCAGTTGGTCCTGAACAGCAACATCTCTTTCCTGGGAAGAAAGGAAATAATTTCATTTTGATATGAAGGAATTTAAGGGGGAGATGTAGTGTCTCTCCCCCATATTGGGTTTCATATACATTTTTATTATGGAATAGTTAGGTTAGATAGTTGTGGTGGCTTGAATAAGAATAGCCGCCATAGGCTCATAGGTTTGAATGCTTAGTCACCAGGGAGTGGCACTATTTGAGAAGAATTAGGAGGTGTAGCTTTTTGGAGTAGGTGTGGCCTTATTGGAGGAAGTATATCACTGGAGGTGGGATTTAAGGTTTCAAAAGCCCATGGTAGGTACAGTTCTTTCTCTTTGCGTGCGAGTCAGGATGTAGCTCACAGCTACTGTGTGCCATCATAATGATAATGGACTAAACTTCTGAAGCTATAAGCAAGCCCAAAATTAAATACTTTCTTTTATAAGAGTAGCCTTGGTCATGATGTCACTTCAGGGCAGTAGAACAGTGACTAAGGCAGTTTACCTACTCAGCAGTTGAGAGCATAGTAAGTATTTTGGAAAAGCTTTTGCAATGGAGATGATTGTGTTCATAATAAACATAGTCCCCAAATTAGAGGCTTTTATATAAACAGTGAAAGGGTTTAGAGTAGCAAAAATATTCTGATGACTTTTAAAAAATAAACAAACACAAGAGCAGGAATTGTGGTTCAGTGGCATAGTGTTTGGGCAGCAGGCAGGTCTGGGCTCAATCCCAGGACAGAAGAAATAATGCGCGTGCACACACACACATGCACACAAGTGCCCACATACACACACACATGCACATGCACACCTACACACTCGAGTGCACACATGTACACATATGTGCACACACATGCATGCATGTGCCCACACACAAATGCACATGCATGCACACACATGAACATACATGCATGCATATCCACATGCATGCATGCACACACAGAGGAAACAGCACTGTGCATTGATTCTACACTTGAAACATCTTCAGTTGAATATTTCTTTCTGTTTCTCATGGACCCAAATGATTGGAAGTTTCCTTAAATTTCAGAATGTCAGTGACACTTCCTGATTTCTTAAGGTTAAATAATGTCTATACCCCCCAAGTTTAATATGATGTGTTGTTTAAATAAGGAAGATAATGAACTTTTTGAAGATGGGTGGACTCAGAGTGACCACTGTTCCACATGAACAAGGTTCAAAGACATGTAGATGTCTTGTTCCTTTTGATGTTGTTCCTTTTATATCTTCATAATGTGTCACTAATGATAACCCTGTAGCCAGAATCCACCCTAGAAGACTTAGGAGCCGATATTACTTACCAACCCCATGAATTGGGAAACGATATTATTGCCCTCATTTGCTTAGCATGGGGCACCAGGCTCATCTGTTTTGAACTCTTTTCAAGAGTATTTCAATGAGAATTAAAAGGTACCCGTTTAATTAATCTCACACAGTAGTCAAATAGTATCTGTGCATGGTTGAGATTCAGCCCTAAGTAGATGACTACTTATTTTACATCTCGACATGACATTTCCATCCACGAAAAGCCGAACCGAAGACGCGGCTCCCATTTTCCTATCTGTTCTTTCTGTTTTTAATGGTGATTTTATTCCAAACCGTGCACAAACATAAATACTGCATTAAGGGAAGATGAATTTATTCTGACCTTTACTGAAAATGCCCGTGAAACAAAGCACTTAAGCATTTATGGCCTGTTAGATGCTCCCATTACCCGCTTGCACACAGCTAGGAAAGCCCGCCCTAGCAAAAGTGATGTTCCCAAGCTTAGCAGCTTCACTGAGCACTTAACTACAGAGCTTCTTCACTCGCAGGTTGTTTGGGTCCATTTTTATGCACTCAGAAATCTAAAGAAATTAAGGGACTAGGTAAAACATTGCATTCAAGAAAAGGAAATGATATTTTTGATTGGTTTGGGTGAAAACACATAATACTTGTAGCTAAACAATGATTTATTATTGGAACTGAGATGGTATGTTTGCAGGATTAGCTTAGTCTCTCTTTTGAATCACCCCCCCACCCCGCCCTGAGGGAATCAGTGGCTTGGTTTAGTCATTTCAGTTAAAAGTGTCTTTCAATTCTATTTATAATTATTAACCCACACTGACCCCTCAGAAGACAGACCACCCTCCCTTTGTACGCCCCGAGATGAGTATTCTCTGCATTTAAATTCTGCCATGATCCTTTTTCTTTAGCCATAAGCCCCTGAATGCAGAGTTATTTCCTTGATCCAGATTCTTGTGTCAGAGAGTTGAGACGTTAAAGCACAGCAACCATGAAACTTTAAAACCCCCGATGCATGATGAATGGGCGCTAGGCAAAGCAGCTTAAAATCTATGCTTTTGCTTCTCTTTAAACACTTGAAATTGACAGTGCCATAGATCAAACATTTTTACTGAGAGGAGAAGGTTTGGCAGTTATACTTAAACAAGTGCACAGTTATCATCATCTTGAGCTCACCCCTCCACAATACCCCTTCCTCCTGGCAGGTGTGTGTGTGTGTGTGTGTGTGTGTGTGAGAGAGAGAGAGAGAGAGAGAGAGAGAGAGAGAGAGAGAGAGAGCCTGTGCACTTGAGGCCTGTGCAGATAAAATACAAAGCATTTGCTTGTAACCTGGGGGGAGTGACAGGGCCCAACTTCCCCCCACTGACCCTCAGCCCACCCATCCTCACCCCCAGGATGACAGGAGGCAGAGGGGGCTTCCACTGGTAGGAGGAATGGGAGGAACTGGAGCATGCGCTGTCAGTCCACCTCTTCCCACCATCACCACCCATATCTCCTTCTTCCCCTCTTGCTTTCTTCCTCATCTCCCTGTCTTCTCTCTCCTTCCTCCTCCTCCTCCTCCTCCTCCTCCTCCTCCTCCTCCTCCTCCTCCTTTCCCTGCCCCCGCCTGGTGCTGTGAAGTTGGCACGCTGCCCATTCAGGCGTTCACCGTCAGCTCCTCAGGGATCAGCAGGCAAAGTCACAGACTGCACAAACAGAGCTTTCAAATTCATAAAATTCATAGGATTTTTCACAAATGAATGAACACAATTTTCTACCAATTTCCTCATTATGCAAATATGCAAAATATCAAATTTAGGCCAATTAGGGTCCTCCACAGTCCCAAATTCACCCGTTTAAGCCATAATTGCAGAAACTATCAAATAATTACGGTCGCTAATTGGAAATATTTGTGACAGATACAACAAATTCTTGCACAAATTACATTTCATTCGAGGAACCACTGCGCGCCACTGAAATTTTATCGAAGTCTAATTTAACTTACATAATGAGTTGAATTGAGTACTTGTTATCAAATTTGAGCAATTCATAGCCCCGTAATGTGGAATGATCAAATAAATTAAAAGGGAATTTATTCAATATTTTGTTGTGATCCTTTTCTCGGAACCATTGCTATTTTGTAGGGAATTTCCTCCTCCCGCGGCCCGGGCGGGTGCCTGGTGTCACGCAAGCCCAGTTGGTGCCCGCAGCTGCCGCGGAGGAGCCGGCGGGTGGCCCGGAGCGGCGAGCCGGCTCCGCGAGTCTCAGCGGGTGGTGCGGGCGGCTGCGGGAGCCAGGGTGTCGCGCTCAGCCACCGCCTGGCCGCCAACCGCCGCATCATCCCGCTTTGCTTTGTTTCAGTTAATTGGGTGGCCCGGGCGGCGAATACTTCCGGGTGAAGCGAGACAGAGTCCTACGAACGCTCTGACTTCTGGAAGTGTTCAGCCACGAGCGCGCGCGCACTTGCACACTCGCGCCCACTCCTGCACGCCTGTGCACCCGTGCACATCACCGATCTCGTGCACACTACATTCAAGTCACACGCCTCAAGCAGGCAGGTGCGTCTCGCACACACCCACTACGCAGCCACACTCTGCCATACACGGGGCAGCTCCCCAAGCCACGCGTGACCCTGGTGGGTGGAAAGCCCGGTTTGCTGAGAGAGAACTGGAGGGGGAAATCTCTGTTTTCCAAACTGGCCTAGCAAGGGTTAACTGCTGGGTGAGTGTCCCACGAGGGTCTCGCGGGTACAGTGTGTCACAGACACAGACACAAGCTCAGGATGGAGGAATGCACGCCCTTGTTCTCTGCCCTTTTTTGTACATGTGTTCTTGGGAGGGGGTCCAACTCTGGGTAGCTTAGGGTTCCTCTCCAGAGTCCAGGTTCTTGCCCATGGTGAACCCAGAGCAATGTCCTCTCTGTGCGTGGGTCCGGTGCACCTGACACACGTCCAGGATCGCTGTGTCCCGAAGGTCAGCCTTACAGACAGAACATTCGTTTTGGCTTGTATACACACACACACATACACACACACACACACGCGCACACACACACACATTTTTTTTCCAACTGCCTTGTGGCCTCGTTGGCGGGTTATAAATGTCTCCTTCTCCCTGTGATTTGTTTAATCCGTGGAAATGGTGCTGGTCCTATGTAAACAAGCCAAGTGCGGAATGAAGGCAGTCACCCATGCGTGGCCAGGCTGCCTATTTGTCAGAAAACCTTCATAAATACTGAGCCGGGGCTGGGCAAGGATGTGATGTCTCCATTTTTGCCAGGAAAGGGCACAAGGAAGACAAAGCGAGGAAAGGCAGTGTGTAACCTTTAAGGGACAGATAGTTTAGGAGCTCGGGGGTGGGGTAGGGTGGGAAGCGCCAGAGGATGGCAAATGTTGGGGTCCAGGCAGGCTCCTGGAGCCTGCTGGGCGGCAAGAGCCTGACTGGCATTTTGAAACCAGGAGTCACATTGTCCCGGGCTGGGCCTAGGAAGCTCTTAGGACTGAGGGAGAGTTGCAGAAAAGGGAATCCTCGCTCCCTGCAACCCTCCAGGGGAATCACCACCCTTTACACTAAACCCCTCCGAATATTTATTTCAACTTTACCTGGGTTCATTCAAAACAAAATTCCAGTGACCCCAGGAGGTGGTAATGGGGCACTGCTACAGTCTTTTACCTTGGTTTGTAAAAGCAAGTGCCTGTCCAGCAAATAGGCTTTGTTTGCCCACCTCAGGAGCCTGTGGTTTACCTCTTAAACCCTGGCTCTCCACCCTACCTTTTCATTCTTTTTTTTTTTTAATAGAACAATGCATATGTGGCTAATTACACACTTGCAACAAAAGCAGTAATTATTGCCTGTAATTATCATGGCCCTTATTTAGAAAAAAATGTGAGGAAATGTTGAGTATTAAAACATGAAAGCAGCTATTAATCAAACCTTTACACCTTCTTTAACTCTGGCATAATGGTGGGTATTATCATAAATCTACTCTGATAGTAACACAAGAATAATGAGTTCAGTAATGATAGCGATGATGATCATAATGATTTTAACCAACAAAGAATGGTGTAGATTTATTGCTAATAATGTGGTACAGGAACCTCTTTCATTAGAATTGCCTATGTGTGTTCTCCTTGCTGGAGTAACCTGTGTGTGTGTGTGTGTGTGTGTGTGTGTGTGTGTGTGTGTGTGTGTGTGTGTAGGGGTGTTGCTACCTTCCCCTGTGGCTAAAGAGAACAGGTAAATGCACACTAAGCCCACCCCCCACCCACCACCCAAGTCTTCATTGGAATCCTTAACTCTCTCTGCCTCTGGATCTTTAGTAGATTCTAACCCAGAGGTTCTCAATCTGGGGGACTCTTTCACAGGGGCCGCCTAAGACCATCTGAAAACACAGATATTTACATCACAATTCATAACAGCAGCCAAATTGCAGTTATGAAGTAGCAACAAAAATGGGCTTATGAGGAACTGTATTAAAGAGTCATATTAGGAAGGCTGAAAACCACTGCTGTAACCCATGCAGAGACTGGAACAGAGTTCTGGTAGGGTGCACCTAGAAAGTGGAAGGCCCAGAACCTACAAAGGAAATATTTATTCATCTAGGGAGGGAAGGCAGGCCAGCTCTTACCCTACTGCATCATCAAAGAAAGTCACTGCTGGAGTTTAGAAGATGGTTCTGTGCCAGGGCAGAGAGTTAACAGGGGGCCTGGTTGGAAAGGGAGGCAGAGGCCGGAGTTCTACTCCTCCAGTCTGAAGCAGTTTTAAGGGTCCTCTTCATTGTAAAGGGAAGCAAAGCTCTTTCTGTGGCCTGGGCTTTGAGCCACTGCGAAGGGCAAATGCCTTGGGGACTTCCTGGTGGAAAATACAATAAATGGACTCTCATTCATTTGGATGTGCCCTTGGATTTTGCTTTTTAATGAAATTAACTTGGTATTTGCCCTTTGCAAATGTTCTAGAGATTCACAGTGGATATCCATCCACATTTTAATATAAACTGTAGCATCAAACCTGTGAGTTTTATAAAATGAAGGTTCGCTGGGCGTGATGGTGCATACCTTTAATCCCAGCACTAGGGAGGCAGAGGCAGGCAGATTTCTGAGTTTGAGGCCAGCCTGGACTAAAAAGTGAGTTCCAGGACAGCCAGAGCTACACAGAGAAACCCTGTCTAAAAAAAAAAACCAAACCAATAAATAAATAAATAAATAAATAATAAAATAAAATGAAGGTTCTGTTTTGTGGTATATTGTTCTATCTTAGTAATGAGTAAGCCTCCAGAGTCCCAAATCTTATTTTGCCCCATGCCCTGTCAGCATTAAGCAAAGTGTCCAGAGCCAATCACACTTTCTAGGGCTCTCCAGGTTGGTTGGAAGGGCTCCAGAAGGTTTGAATTCCTAGAACACCCTTGCTGGAGTTCCTACCTAGGGAAAGATTTCAGTGCACATAAACCCCAGAACTATAGCTGTGTCCGGTGGTTTTCATATATAGTCAGGTTATGTTTTCTAAATGTCACCCTTCCCAAGTGACTGTAAAATTCTGTCAGTTATGGGATATGGAAGACAGTGGTGACATAATTAGAACTTATACATAATAAATAGTACATCTGTAGTATTTTAACCTCCACTAACAGTGAGATTAGTGTGTGGGCCAATTAACTATGGAGCTTTTTTTTTTTTTTTTTTTTTAACCAAGGCTCCATAAACACACTGGTTTTAAATGTCCTAATTAGTAACTTGCTCATTAATTAACTTTCTGATTAATTGTGTAGCAATCTAATTTGTAGATGAGCCACTTAAAGAGTGATACCTTGTAATTCTTTCTTCTGTCTTTAAAATTCCCCCGTAAAATGTGATTTTGTATCCAGCTGGCCTCCTAGTTGTGGAAAACCCATGCTTAAGAAAGAGATGCTGTGCTGTTGGCCCCAAACTAAATTTCTGTTAATCTTGCTCTGTGTGAATGGAAGGAGGCTGAAGATGTGGGAGAGGACAGGGTTGAAAAAAAAAAAAGAAGAAGAAGAAAGTGAAAAAAGACCAAAACAACATTATACCTTTGAGTCTAAAAATATTTCCTCCTCCTGGAAAAGAAGGTAAAATGGATTTAGGCAGGACTTTAATCAGAACCAAATCTTGATTCCAAAACCATTTAGGGGAAAAGAAAATGTTTAAGAAGAAAACTTATTGTGGCCTCCACACCACTATCATGGACTAGTCCCGACATAATTTAAAACGGTGGACAAAAGGGCCAAGCCCGGATTTCAATAGAAGCCCCCCACGCACTGGAACATCCGGGCAGTATTATTAGCATCAGAAAGGGCGACCAGTCCGGCTTCCACCAGAGCTATTGTTGCCAGGGTGTGTCGCCAGTCCTGTCCTGCAGAAAGCCTTTAGCCCTGATGGCAGATGATTCTCTAAGTGAATAGAGATGAAGGCAGGGATATTAAGTGACTCTATAAAACATCCCGGACACAATTGTGTGATTGATGGAG
>NC_034600.1:25793030-25801622 GCF_900095145.1 Mus pahari
CCCCCCCCCCCCCCCGTAGCAGGCAGCTCCTCTGGCTCCTGAGGCCTGAAGCCTTGCACCTCCTCCTGAAGCTCTAAGGTGTAGCCCTGTAAGATGGGAAAATGGTGGCTGTGAATTAGAAGGCTCCGGTTCCCAGAAACAATAAGCATTCTCGCGCTGGGGACAACACCCTGTGTTTGTAGGTATGTGGTGGGTCTGTGTAAGAAAGAAAACATCACAAGACCTGGCTTCTCCCGAGTGCCAAGAGCTTAAATGGAAACATAACAGAAAATATTATTAGCTTTATCTGCTGACACCAGGGACACGGGTTAAAGTATTTTTCATTTAATTTGATAGTGAATAAGGCACTTACAGTACTTGATGATCTATTGATCAAACAGAAATCAGGTGCCAGCAACACCTCCTTATTTAATCCCCATTCCCACGATTAAAAAAAAAAAAGTGAATTTAGGGGGGGAAACCCAACTTGCTCAGTCAGTGTTGTGTTATATAAAGAATAGAAAGAGACCCGTTCTTCCAACCTATAAATCTCTCCTTGGGCTAATATGATTGACTACAGGGCACGTGAACCCCCGCTGAACTGTAAACAGTGTTTTAATGGACAGTAATGGCCCTATGATTTTTAGCTATTGTTCCAAAATGACTACCATGTTTATTGCCATCATTAAAAATGAATTAAAGAGTTATGAAACTCCTCAATAATGAGAACTCCGGCAGTTTATAAGCCCTGTTCTGCTCTTCCCAGTTCACTTAACGGGCTGCATCTGCCCAGAGTGGTGCGGGCTGGGTGACACCCCCCAGAGACCACAGTTTAGGGAACCCGGGTGTCCAGAACCTTTCTTTTGTCTGATGAGGGCCCGGAGAACTAAGAGAGAGGGAAGGAAAGGAGGCAGTGATGGGATGAGAGGGAACCCAGAAAGCTCTGCCCTTTCGGGTGTTCCCATTGAGGAGGTGTGGTGATGGATGACTGCAGGAGCCGGGGACTGGGAGGGGACAAGATTCGCCTCCCTGCAGCAAAATGGCCTCGGTCAGGGTGGTGGTAGGGGTACGGATGGGATCCCGGGGTGGGGGTTGGGGTGGGGGTGACCAGAGGCGTGTACCTGGCCCTAACCCGGCCGAGGAAGGAGCTGTGGGACCCGGTTAGGGCAGGCTGCGGACCCAGGCGGGGTTGCCTGGTCACTGCCCTGTAGTTCCGCGTGGTGGCGGCCACTGCACCTCCCCGAAGCCGGGGGAGCCGCTGGGGACCGCGCAGGAAAAAGGCTCAGCAAAGTTACTCGCAGCCGGGGCACTGTTCTCCGAGGGGTCTCTGGCTGGAGTCTGCACGTTTCTCTTTGCATTAGCAAAGCCCAAAGTCATCCAGTTTGCGCTAATCACCACAATTAGTCCTGAATTATCACCGGACTCTGACAGACGTTCCTTGTAACTCTCTTTTATTTCCAACAGCCCTAATCAGCCGCTCTCATTACAAACGCTGATTAAACTGCAAATTATCCAGCAGCGGCCCTGTTCCCGTCTACCAGCAGCTCGTTCAATATCAATTAGGGCCGAACGGCAAAGCCTGCAGCCTCCGAGAGCCTCCAACTGCCTGATAGTGGCACTTATTAGTTTGGAAAACTAGGAAAATACTAATAATCAACAACCAAGGGGAAAGAGGAGGCGACAGAACAAAAGGACGGCAGCATCGCAGCCGTAGGGGCGAACGCGAGCCGGGTGCTGCGGGCCCAGGTGCGCACCAAGCCGTGCGCGGTGTAGGAAAGGGACCGCTTCGCTGGGAGCGCCGGGTCCCCAGAGCAGCCGGCCGGGTGTGCGGACCGCCAGGGCTATTCACTAAAGGCATTGGCTTCGGCTCGCCGAGGACGCTTTTTTTTTTTTTTTTTTTTTTCCCCCAAATAATAATCGGATTTGGCTATTTAAAAAAAAAAAAAAATCAAACCAACTTCTAGAACCGCCCTTCATCGAGTGCTCCTGCAATCCGTTTCCAATAAGCTGTTTAGGTTGGCACTTAAAAAACATTGACCTTGTCCCGTAAATAAAGTGGGAGCTGATGACAGTTGATTTTATTTACCTATTCTGTCAAATTAGATTTCCATGGCAAAACGCTGCTCGCATAGGCTGCAGAAAGTGCAGCCCCATGGCCCCTCCTCGCCACTGGGGCTGAGTTGTAAAGACAAAGCTACTCCGCGCCTCCTTCTGCGCTACCAGCCTGTGTTCTGCATACCCCCTCCCCCTTTTGCCAGCAGCACCGGTTCCCCACAGGAGAAACTGTTCCCACCCCTCAAAGGCAACCAGGATCTGCTAAGGGGCAGCAATTGTAGATAGGCCCTGGCGTGTTTTTTGTTTGTTTGTTTGTTTGTTTGTTTAATCACCTGGAGACACTGCAGGCTGGGCCCTAACTGCCATCCCCCGTGCAGGGGGCAGGGTCTCTAGAGGCTATTCTTCCCAACTACTTGAGATACCTCCCCTTCCCTGCCTCCAAATTGAAAAACAGAACAACAACAAACAAACTAAAATAAAAACGGGAAGAGACTAGATGGCTTATTTTTCTCTAGATTTGGCAGGTGACATATTTGAGGATTCATACATCACTCATAATGTGGATGCCTTTGTCTACACACACACACACACAAAATCACCAAAAAACAAACATACAAACAAAAACCCTACTTATTCACTGCTGGGACTGAGCACTTTTGACATAAGGAGTTCCCTATTAGAGACTGCTTACAATGGCCACCAGGCTTAGTCTGTTCAATGAAAAGCCCTCATTTACTTTTTTTGGCTCTTTCTTGGAGCAAGCGTATTATAATAACACTTCAGAATTAAAACTCAGGCAAGGAGGAGGTTCGCTTCCTTCTCTGAACCTGATCCACATGTTTTCCTCTTTTTGCATTGACAGCCAGGAAGCTCAAAGTTCCATCCCTCACACAAACCTGCTCTGTGTGAAAAATGAGCTTTCCTTGTTCCTTAAAGACCCAGGTTTTGCCTTTTGGTGAGACAGCACCATATCTTCTGGACGTTGATGATCTTACCTTGAGATGAGCCACACTTTGAGAAATATAGCACTTTTGCAATTGAAAATATGTGATTTTTTTTTAAGAGCCTTTACACACTTACCACATATATTTATTTCTGGTAGCTTGTTATCCAAATTATGGGAGAAATTAATAGATTTTTAAAATATTTCTCCTTTTCTCCATTACTGGTGATGGTACCTGTATTCTCTATAAACTCACAACCATCCCTCTAGGTCAGGACTTCATCTTCTGCCCAAATTTCTAAAGTAAGATCTTGGGCAAGTTCTCCCAACAACCAGGCATTAGTGTATCCCGAGCCACTCCTGATTCGAACTTCTGGAGTGCTTCCATTTCCTGTGTAACTCAAAGGCCATTTTCTTCTCCTACATAATTTGTTCTCTTGACACTTTAGAATGTCTGCTCAGAAGCTAATTTTCCCCTTGCTGTGGTGCGCTTGCATATATTCTTAAACTTATCCTATTTAAGAACTTGTTATGGAGGGGGACAAGGAGGTAGCTCAGGGGTAAGGTGCAGAGCTACCCTGCACAAAGCCCTGGTGCTGATTTCCAGAGGCATGAACTGAAGAAGTCAGAAAGCAAGCTGGTTCTCAAATCTACTAGTGGTCTGCTAAGCTGCCACTTAGGCCATAGGGTTGTTGCCAGGTTGGGGGGGGCAACATGGTGGCACACACAGAAGTTCCCTGTCATCCTCTTTAGCCATAGTGAATCTGAGGCCAGAGTATAGAAACCCTGTCTCAAAACATCAAATAAAAACATACGGTGTGTCAGGAACTTGCTAAAATGCTCTTGTTACCTCTCCCAGCCAGGCAACCACTGCATGACACAGGCACTGTTTGTTGTTGTTGTTGTTGTTGTTGTTGTTGTTGTTGTAAGACTTGGAAAGTAAAGGGTGTTTGACTTCTCCAGCTTCTGAGACGAACGGATTATCCTTTCTGTTCTGTCTTCTCGTCTGTTTCCTAGAGTGGGAAATTGGGATAAACATTTGGAGTACCTGATTTTCAGGATCTATAATCTCACCCCAATACACACGCGATCCCAAATAACATGGCTTTGATAATGAGATTTTCTACTCCCAAACCCCCATTAAAACAGACCTTGGTTCTCCCCTTTCTCACTGGAAAGGAGACGCACCCCTCTCTGGTCCTTCCTCCTGTAGTTAAACTGACCTGACTGTCACCAGTAGCCGTCCTGTGCCTAAGGAAGAGAACACAGTTCTCTGAGATCCCCTTCTGTAGTACGACACCCTGGGACCCTCACGACAAAGGACCCCCAGAGGCATGAGTAAAACTATTTGCACCTACTCCCATATTTTGGAAACCAGAGTTCTTAACCGAATGACTTCCCCAGTGAGCTTCGTTCAAATTCCTTGATAGAAAAGGCTAGCTGGAAAAGCAGGGAGGGGCGCATAAGGGTGTTACATTGTCTGCAAAAGCTGAAAATACCCCCTCCGTCCGTCCCCCTAACAATAGTGGTGGGGAAATGGCTTTCCCCGGATGTCTGAGAGCACAGATTAAATAAAGCCCCAATCTCGATGAGCAAGGCCTTATTTTGGATATTTTAAAATCTGATTTTATGTCCCGTCATGAGAACCTTGAAAAATTACTTCCCATCATGACATTTTAAAAATTGCCTCTTATCAGTGAAACTGGAGAATAAAGATGCTTTTAGTAGTAAAATATGGTACAGGATAGAGCCTGTGTTTAAAAATATCACTGACAAGGACACGTTACAAAAATGAGGAAGGAAAAGAAGGATGCTATTGGCAGTGGCACAGTTGATCCTCCTTGTCTGAACCTTTGGTGTACTGATGCCTAAGAGGCCATTTCTACTGACATGGTACAGTTAGAGGTTATTGTAACCATCTCAGCAATAGACAGGAACTCAGCTGGAACTGATATGTGTGATCACTGATTGATTACCTGCCTGCCTGATAGTGTGTAGTTGAGTGAACTCATTTCCTTTACAGGACAGAAAAATTCACAAAGTAGAAAGTGCAGGTCCTTAAATGACATGAAAATTACTGCTAAGGATACAGTGACGGGCGTCTGCACATATATGTGCACCTATATGTCTGCACAGTGGGTGCGCCTATTACAGGAATGGGTAGGTCCACATTTTTAAAAACTCTCAGCTACGGCAGTTCTTCTTTACAGCATAGATAAAGTGATTGTCATTTTCAGCATTGAGAGAGAGAGAGAGAGAGAGAGAGAGAGAGAGAGAGAGAGAGAGAGAGAGAGCAAGAACAAGAGAACAAGCTTCCTTCCAAGAGAACAAGCTTCAAGCTTCCTTCGTATCCCTGGCCCTCCTCTTGCTTTTGACTTCGACCTTTAACCATTCTCTTCAAACATGGCCTTCTGGGTAGGGACTCCTCTGGTTCCCCTTTGCTGTGCTGTCTGCTTTCTTGGAATTCGGTCCCCCAATGCTCCAGGATTAAGAACGTCTTTTAAGAACGTCCTTTTCATCTTTTTATCTCAGGAGCTGGGAATAATAGTAATGGCTGTTCCACCAGAG
Organism: Mus pahari; assembly: GCF_900095145.1. Classification (NCBI taxonomy): domain Eukaryota; kingdom Metazoa; phylum Chordata; class Mammalia; order Rodentia; family Muridae; genus Mus; species Mus pahari. The sequence goes on from NC_034600.1 coordinate 25,798,576, forward strand.
TCTGCTGGAGTGAACAGTGACTCTGTGGCTTTGTAGCAAGAAGCTTGCTTCTGTGAGGTGGTCCTGGTTCATCTTAATGGGGTACACACAGGAAGGGCTAGCCTGGTGTCAGAAGACAGTTGCATGGTTCCATTCGCCAGGACACCGCCCGAGAGGAAGATGAGGCGAGGCTTGAGATACAACTGGTTCTCCTTGCTCTTGCCTGGAGGATCTGCCTCAGTTGGTCTTTCTGAGGTTTGTCTGATCATCATGTTGGTTACCCATAATCCATCATGTTGGTCACTCCACCTCAGGGCAGGTGACATAGCTCTTTAGCATATAATGTTTGTTATGCCCTCATTCACCATGATCAATTTTTCTACCCAAAGCAAGATGTTTTAGTAACCAGCTCCCTGTCAATGGCTGCAGACGACTCCGCCCTAATTCTTATTTCTCTTATTTCTATCTTATTTTGATACTCTAGTGTACCCAGGAGTAGCAAGAAGGGCTTAGTCTGCAGGATCATGGGGTCCACTGAGATGGGATGAAAGTCACAGACCTGCTTCAGAAAAACTCATATGTGCACACTCAGAGAAATTGTATGTTCAGTTTTGTAGATATACATACTGGTTTGTAGATCTATCAAAAGACCTGGGAAACCCAAGCTAAAAAAAAAAAAAAATCTCTTCTTCGGAGATAGGCCCAGAGTCCTGTTTACTCTGGGACATTTTGACAGAGCTAAAGTGTCCCCCACCCCAAACTACTCAACAAAAGCAGTGGCTGAGTTAAACTTTCTCAGTTTCTCATTTTCTTAAATTCCTTCAAAAGCCAGGCAGGACCCCTGTGTGCCGATCTTTCCCTCCTGAGCACCACTGTCTGCATCCATCTACACAGGGTTCTTCCTTCTGGTCACTTCACCATACCCATTTCACATGCAGGTGACCACCCTGCGTTGTTACCAACATTTTAAATGCTTGGCTAAAATGAAATTTCAAATTCAGTCTTTTTTTTTTTTTTTTTTTTTTTTTAACCCTGGCAAATTGATCACAAGAACTGAGATCCCTTTGAAGGGCAAATGAAGCACCTCATAGCACTCAAGCTAACCTGATCCATCAGGTCACTGTGGCCTTCAGATGGAGACCCCATCCTTCAAGTCTCGGCAGAGGGGCCTGAAACGTGTGTATGTGTGTGTGTGTGTGTGTGTGTGTGTGCGCGCGTGCGCGCACAAGAGAGAATGCCTGTGGGAATGTGTGTGCCTTTGTATGTGTGTCCCTGTGTGTATAAATGCCTCTCTGTGAGTGAGTGTATGTGTGTGTGAAGAGTGTGTGTGAGTGTGCTGGAATTGAACCCAAGGTCCTTAAATGCTTAGGTAGGCAAGCACTCAACCACAGAGCTATACCTCAACCCACACTGGAGATTTCTTTAGAAAGAAAAACTAATTTCTTGTCTCAGAACTAAACAGAACTCTAAACAGCTCTTTCTTAAAATGCTCAAGCTGGTATATTTCAGAGCTAAGAACCACATGGATTTTTAAATGTTATTTATTTGTGCATGCATATGTGTGTGCATGTATATTGACATATATGCATGTCCTCCTTTAATCACTTCTCCAGTTAATTTTCTGAGACAGGCTCTGGTTCCCAGGATTAGCTTAGCTATCTCCAGCTGCCCCGACACTGGCTGTCTCTTAACTGGGTCTCTGGACTCAGAGCCTTCAGAGCCTCAGGTTTAGCTAGCAAGTATCTCTCCCAGCTTGAGAGTGGACTTTTAATTATGATAGATTAACTATAAATTAATACCTCACAGTAACTACTGAGAAGAGAGTGTATGGATTTTGTAAGCTCTTTTTAAAAAGTATAGTCTGAGTTTGAACACTTCTACATATTTTAAGAATAAACAAAGAGTGAAAACCTAGAAACAATTTAGGGATGACACTGAGGGAAAAAATGGTGTAGGAGGTATGGGATCTATCAAACATCTACATATTTTAAGAATAAATAAACATATTCACCAGAAAATGTCATGTTTACCATGTTTAGAAATGCTTACTCTGCAGACCCTGCTTTCTATTTCTGTCCCCAGCAGCAGGGAGGGGAGGGGTCAAGTGTCCCAGATGTCCCTAGGAAAGAACAATCAAGTCACTTCACAACCAGTGAAAGAAACGGATTTGATTTCTGGTGAATGTGCTGGAGGCAGCTGGAGCCTCTTCCCTTAGCACTACCTTCTTCATCTGTTACTCCAATTTCGAATCCAGGCTCTGATTCTGTTGGTGAGGTTTTTAGTTTCCTAAGACCTACACCACATTTCACCCCCTTAGTTCTTAAACTGTTTTCACTTGCAAACCCTTGTCACCTGAGAAAGTTTCATATGACCTCAGGCATTTTAAAAGTAGACAAATCAAACATTTACTTATAGTAAATCATCAAGAAATTTATTTTAAAACATTTTTGATGCACGTGTAACTTTACCATTTAATAAAAAATGAAAGGAAATTTGCTTGCTAGTGAGATAAATGTGCTAAATATTTTTTCATAAAGAATTAAATTGCATGAATATTTACTGACATTCTGATTTTATGATCCAATGCCAGGGCCGAGAACTACGTTTGACCTAAGTGTATAATGCAGGGTTGGTGAGAAGGCTCAGCAGGATTGTCTTCACCTGCTGAGCCTGATGGCCCTAATGGCCTGATTTTAATTCTTGGGACTCACAGGGTAGAAGGAGAGAATTGTTTCCCACAAGTTGTCCTCTGGCCTCCATATCCATGCCAGGTCACATATGCTCCTACACGCATATATACGCAAATAAGTAAAAATATAATAATAAAATGCTTAGTTATACAAGATGGCAGAAATATATTTAAGGCCATTTCAGACATCACTCAAAACTTCCTTAAACCAAATTTGATAATTTCTGTTTTGAAGCTTGTCAGCGATTCAAACAGTAATTTTAAAAATCGGTGCTACCAGTGAGATAGCTCAGCTGGTAAAGGCACTGGCTGCCAAGTCCGAGGGCCTGAGTTCAAACCCACACGACGGAAGCTAAGAGCTGACTCTCCAGAGTTGTCC
>NC_034600.1:25801723-25825195 GCF_900095145.1 Mus pahari
CACACACACATGCACACACACACACATACACACACACTAAAAATCTTAAAATTTTCAAGTTAATAAAAATAAAATCAATTCCAATACAGTGCAACCCAAAGATATCCTAATTTGATCCATGCTGAGGAATGACAGAAGAAAAATATTCAAAGACTTGATTTTCTAGAATGGAATTATTATCTTTCTATAAAGGTAGAAAACTTTGTATGTATCGTACAGTAAAGTACTGCAGTTCCTAACATATGCTAGATAGCTTGAATCTGAGGCACGGTGTTTCAGGCAGTGCTTGTCTGTGATGTGTGGCATGCAGTGTGTGAAGTGTGAGAGTTCTCTGCCGTGTGCTCGGGACCCAGGCTTTTGTGAGGTCGTGTGGTGTGAGATGGGCCCACACTGCTGGAAGAGCCTCAGCTTCGCCACACACTTGTGTTCATGTTTGGTGGTTGTGTTCAGAATTTCCATGTTGCTACATCTTTTGCAATGTCCACCTCAGTTACACATGAGGGTCACAACCAGCAGTTTAATAAGCTGAGGTCTGGCTTTTCCTCTTATTCAGGTAACCTGGTCTTTTGTCTTCTTGCCAGTGAAGTTTACAGGGAGTCAGTTCTATCTGTATGGCAAACATCCTATCGTTCATTTAAGAAATCACTTTCATTTTCTTTGTTGGTCAAAGGCATCTTGCTTTGCTGCTCAGGCTGGCTTTAAGTCACGATCCTCTCCTCAGTTTCTTGAACGGCTGTAATTATAGGTGTTTATCACCTTGCCCACACTTTCAGGTAGCCTTTGTTGAGTACATACATATATTCCAGACATGGTTACCACTAGGGCTGTGGTGGAAAGCTGGACAGCACATGTTTATATTGACATCATAATACCTACATTTGCTGAAGAGAATAAATAATTAAAAAGGCAAATTAAGAAAAAGGATCATTTTAGACACTGCTGAGAGAAAATTAAATGGGTTGATTTTATAGGGAGTAGGTTGTCAAGAAGGGGCCTGTGACTAGGTGACATTACACCATGATCACTCCGGGGTCAGCTGGTGAAGATCCCGGAAGAATCTATGAAGTGGTATGCTCTGGGTATATTCTCAGAACAGAAAGAAAATAGTGACTGGGTTTTATAAGAAAAGCAGGGAGCAGTCAAACCAAAAAGGCAGAGACTAAAACCAGATCCTTGTAGGCCATGCTGAGGCGTTCGAAAGCAACAGGAAGTCAATGGTGGGTTTTAACATGGCTGAATTTCTTCTTAAGAATCTTTTGTGTGAGGAGGGAAATTAGTAGACATGGAGGGAGGAGGAGGAGGAGGAGGAGGAGGAGGAGGAGGCTTTTGTTGTTCTTTTTCCAGACAGTTGTCTATGTAGCTCTGAAGGAGGATGACTTCAAGATTTTGACCCTGAGCTAGGGTCTTGCCCTGAAATGGGAAGGAAAAGATTGCTGGGAAGGAGGAAGTATTGTATCTGNAGGCGTTCGAAAGCAACAGGAAGTCAATGGTGGGTTTTAACATGGCTGAATTTCTTCTTAAGAATCTTTTGTGTGAGGAGGGAAATTAGTAGACACTAAAGGAGGAGGAGGAGGAGGAGGAGGAGGAGGAGGAGGAGAAGAAGGAAGAGAGGAGGAAGAGAAGAAGGAAGAGGAGAGAAGGAGGATGACTTCAAGATTTTGACCCTGAGCTAGGGTCTTGCCCTGAAATGGGAAGGAAAAGATTGCTGGGAAGGAGGAAGTATTGTATCTGAGACGCCCATGAACCCCTGAGCAGTTTCCTCTCCCTTATTCCTCCTCCTCCTCCTCCTCCTCCTCTTCCTCCTCTTCCTCTTCTTTTTTTTGTCTTTTGAGACAGAGTCTCACTATAGGACTCTGGCTGCCCTGAAATTCACTGTGTGGACCAAACTGGCCTCAAACTCACAGATACCCACCTGCCTCTGCCTCCTCATGCTTGGTGTGCTCCATGACCGCTCTAAACCCAACGGTCGCACCTACTTTCCTGAACCTCAGACAGCATCTGGCCACATTTCTTGGTCCTTTGCTATGCTTGTCTGTGTCTCCCCTCCCTCCCTCCCTCCCTCCCTCCCTCCCAGCGTACAGCTATTATGTCAGTTGCTGCCAGTCTTCAATCCTTGTTTGTAGGCATGACTGTTGGATACTGTTTTCTGTACACCAGCCATACACATGTGGTTAACCATGTTCTCTGCACACAGTGGAAATCGCAGACAGGTTCCAACGGCCTTTGTTCCAATTTCCTCTTCCCCGCATGCTGTTCCACCTCTCTGGGCTTTGGCTTCACTGCTTATAACATGAATTAGATCAGTGGTTCTCAAAATGGGGTCCCTGGACAGCAACACCATCCTTACCTGGCAGTTGATGATAAATGCAAATCCTGGGACTCCTACCCATGTTCCCTGAATCAGAGCCTCTGGGAGCGGGTCCTAGAGATCTCCCTGAACAAGCCCTGTAGATAATTCTCAAAGTTCAGGTCAAGTTCTGAGAGCCACTGAAATGACATTCTTTAAGGTCCCTTCTAAGGCCAACACTCTATGAATTCATTATCCTTTAATATGTCTGTATGATTTAAGTGATTCAAAAAATTTCTTTAATCGAACCTTAAGATCATGGGCAGTTCAGGAAAATGAAAGAGAAAATTCTGAAACAACACATTTCTTATATAATTATGTAGTTTCTCCAAACACTTACTTAAATTCATCCTTCCCCAGCCATAATACTTTTAAAGAAACTTTAATGAAAAAAATTCCCTTTGAGATTTATCACAATGGAGTTGTACATCATTTTAGTGAGTGGTTGAAAACTGCTGAACAGGTGTAATAATGCCTTCGGGATTAAATAATTATAACAGAATTACATCTTCATAATGACAGGCAAGGAGGGCGAGTGTAAGAGTCAAGTAACCAGAACTGTTACTTGCCTTCTGCTGGTCGGGATCCTGGGTTTATAAATGGTCCGTGATCGCAATCAGTAAGCTCTACTCATGTGAATTTTGAAAAGACATTTTAAAATCAGGACAATTTTGTTTATGTGTACGTGTGTGATATAGATTCAGGTGTGTGACTATGTGCGTGGCGCAGGGAGTGATCACGCATGAGTGCACGCGTGGAGACCAGGGGTCTACTTGAGTGTCAACTCTCTACCCTATTTTTGAGACACTGACTTTTGGTGAATCTGGAGTTTTATGCTTTGGCCGGACTAGCTCACCAGCGAGCTCCCATCTGCTTATTCCTCTCCAGTGGATGCTGCGGATGTGAATTCAGAGTCTCATGCCTGCACAGCGAACACTTTATCCATTGCTCAATTGCTCCAGCCCTGGAGTGGTATTTCACAATACAATTTTCTTAACTGTATATCTGTATGATACTAGGAATCGTTTACCTGATTTAACCAATTATTTAATTTAATCGGTTCTCACTAACTCAGCTAAAACAAAATCATACATCTCTCAACTCAATGAGTGGCTTTTGCTTACTGTCAACAAGACACATCTAAGACTCTGTAGCTGGGTGCTGTTTGTTTCTCTCGGTTCCAGGACAGTATGAGACTCACGAAAAATCTAGAAAGGCTCTTCATATTGGCAAGGCCCAGGAAGTGAAACAAAACAACCTCCCTCTCGTGAGTTCTCAGATTGTACATTAGAGGATCTGAATTTGGTGTGTTGTTCTTTTTAACAGCGAGGCACGCTGGCTCACACTTATTATCCCAACACTGTGAAGCTGAGGTACGAGGATGAGACCATCCTGGCTACACAGAGAGACCTAGAGCATCATGGCTGACTTCAATCATCAATCTGATTGGGTTTGTAAGCCCCTTGGATATAAATGAAGCATACGGTTTAATGTGTCTGTTCAAGGTTTTCCAGGGGTTGGCTGAGTGGGGGACTTGATTGACTGTGAATGGAACCACCCCATGGGCTAGGGTCCTGGACTGAATAAGAATGTACAAAGGAGAAAGCCAGCGTGAGTACCAGTGTCCCCCCCTTCTCTCCTGGTCTATTAAGTTGTGAATGAGCAGTCTCATAACCCTGCTGCCCTGCCTTCTCATTATAATGGACTGTATCCCAAAGCCATGATATATTCTCCTTCTCCTCCTTTTTTTCTTCTTCATTGGTCCTCCCAACAGGCACAGTATCTGAAACACTTCTTGAAAGATCCCCCAGGATTTCTGAAGATAAATGTCTCATGGATTACCAAGTAAGGTTCTCTCAGCATCTGTACTTGCTTCACAGGGTGAGGATGAAAAATAAAGATTTAGACTTTTCAAAACATGAACAGAAGTCTTCATAAACAAGTGTGTTTAAATTTTCCTTTTTGGACCTCTGTGTTCTTGAGATTTTATATTTTATATATAGTAATATATGTATCATGTATAATTTATGTATTATATATATATATATATATATAGTAATATATGTATCATGTATCACTTATGTATTTTATATATATATATATATACTATATTTTCTAAACCATGAATCTAGGAAGACCACAAAAAGGCAGATCTTAGGTGTCTTGGGGTCCAATACCTTTAGTCCAGGCAGTTGTGCTGTTTAATTACATCATTTCTTAAAAAAAAAACAAAAAAAAAAAAACCAAAACAACAACAACAACAACAACAAAAGACCAAGATTTTAAGTGTGCGTTTGGGTTGAGGCTGAAGCCAGAAGAGATTAAACACTCAGAAATGCTACATCACATGAACCAAAGGGCTTCCACAGTTAATTGAAACATTTGAGAAAAATGAAGGTTACCTGTGTTTTATGTTAGCAGTTGATGAGAAAACGTGAGATCGCTGTGATGTACCCATTGGCTTGTGAATCTAAAGGTGTTCAGAGAGTGTCACAAATCACTTTGATGTTCCTGAGAAGGAGATTTTGCCTCGGAAGCTCCGATTAATAAAAGAAAAAAGATATGTTTAGCTTGATAGCTCCTGGTCGTCGGTGTATCTGTGTGTCCTGATACATAGCAGCCCTTCATTTCAAAGCCGGGATACATCACACTCAGGAAATCAGCTCAGGATTCATTGTCTTTAGATTAATATATGTAAAACATCTCAGTCAGAGGCAGCAAAGAGTCAAAACAAATCACACCACGACTGGCTTGAAGATCTGTTCTCATTTGCAAAGGTTATAGGAATTTGAAACAAGCGTACATGATCATTTTTTCCCTGAGCACAAAATTTGTTTATGGCCTATTCAGAAAAGAGGTGGCAAAATCACAGTGCTACAAGTCCTTATCTCCTGCTGCCTGTGAATCTGGCTCCCATGGATGATTCATTCCTCCTGCCTGAAAGTGGGTGCTGGGGAGGAGGAGGCTGTCCGGGCGATGGGCCATGGGGGTAGGCAGCCTGGAGCTAAGAGCCCTGCTGAGTCCTTCATATTCACCCCCAGTTGCAGCCATAGTTTGCTTTTTGTTTTTCTTGTTTTGGTTTTTGGCTTTGATTTTTCAAGACAGGGTTTCTCTGTGTAGCCCTGGTTGTCCTGGAACTCTCTCTGTAGACCCCGCTGGCCTCGAACTCAGAAATCTGCCTGCCTCTGCCAAGAGCTGGGATTAAAGGCGTGAGCCACCACTGCCTGGCTCTGTGTGTGTGTGTGTGTGTGTGTGTGTGTGTGTATGCCTGTGAAGGTGTTGGATCCCCTGGAACTAGAGTTACAGACAGTTATGACTGCCATGTGAGTGGTGGGAATTGAACCCAAGTCCTCTGGAAAAGCAGCCAGTGCTCTTATCACTGAGCCATCTCTCCAGCCCTGACTAATAATAAGCAAATTAAGTCCCAATCTCTTACCAATATCCATCAGTGACATTAGTAAGGGAAGCAGAAGGGGAGATCTAGATTGAACCATCAGTCCTTAACCACAGACCTGCCTCCTGGCCAAGGTCTAGGATGAGGTTTGATTTATTCAAAATAGTACATTGGTTGAGACTAGAGCCAGTCTCCCTAACTGTGACGATGAGAAAAGTAACTTATGTACAATCTCAAGAGCACCCCGCCCCCCCCATTTCCCAAAAAGTGTTTCTTATAAAACTTAGATTCATAGGCAACTAACAAAGCCAGGCACCCAGGAGCAGGGTGCGCAGGTGCAATGCATCAAACAGGTTTCTGGGAAACAGGGTTCCTTGTGCTCCTGCTGGGATGTACCGGTTATGAATTGCTGACACGGACTGCCTTGTCCGCAAACGTGCTCAGCGATGCTATTTTGAAATGGGAGCGTTCTTGGGATTTAGTGATTTGTAGGTGATCTAGCTTGGATCCTAAGTGTCCCTTCAGGGACCATGTGTCAAGTGCTTAGTTTTGGGAGAGTCCCTGCTTGGAGGTGATGAAAACACAGATCACAAAAGGGATTGTAATCTAGCCCTCTTCTTTTCTTGTGTTCAGTGTCCAGCTCTGCAGAACACTTGTTCACAGGAAGTAGCAAACGGTAACTTAAGTGTGCAAGTTGCTTAAAAAGTTTTCTCCTGTGTGATTTCGTATACAGGATTTGAAGCAATTTAACAAAAAGATAAAAGAAGGGACACACACACACACACACCAATTATTCTTGCAATAGAGGCATGGGAAGGAGAAAATATGAAGTATGTTAGCTATATCTGGGACTGTGAATTGTTTTCTCCAGTGGCTCTTCTGGGTGCCCTTTGGGAGCTAGTAATATAAAATAAAAAGAAATAAAAAATAACGTAAGTAGCAAAACCTCAATATTTCTAAATAATAGACAGGAAGGAGAAGAAAGGGGCTTATTTTGGTGAAAAAAATGAATTCTAAAATCCTCCAAAAGGCTGCAGCTTTTACTTTGAAGTATAGTATATTTTACAAAGCCATAAATGGGCACCTAATAAGTTAAATGAGGTAAGTTAATGAAAGAATCAAGATCCACAAGAAGCCTACAATATATAATTATGTATCATGAAATAGAAAAGCTTTTTTCACATCTTGCAATTGATTGGGTGACCCAGGAATTGAAGATATATTGAAGTTTTAGTTTGAAAGAGCATCTAATTTTAGATAAGGGCTTTGTGCATAGTAGGCATCTAAAAGTGCATGGTTAAGTAAAGCGAGCCAGTTGGTTGATGTCACAGTTGATGTCAACTCACAGTGGGTTGATGTCACACCCAGTTCCCACTGAGGGCTTGGTGATCTTACCCTCTTAAGGATATGCAGGAAAGGAAGCGGAGAGATGGAAGAAGGACTTAATTTCTTTCAACAAATCTATAAAAAAACATCCATAGGGGGGCCAGGCATGGTGGTGCACGCCTTTAATCCCAGAATTTGGGAGGCAGAGGCAGGTGAATTTCTGAGTTCGAGACCAGCCTGGTCCACAGAGTGAGTTCCAGGACAGCCAGGGCTACACAGAGAAACCCTGTCTCGAAAAAAATCAAAAAAAAAAAAAAAAATCCATAGAAGAACTAGCAATAGCAATGATTATTTGCAATAATAAAATTAAGAATAGGTAATTTAAGAAAACTTCTTGGGGAAATTCCACCTGAAGTGTGGCCAGGGGAACTGGAAGAACAGAGGCAGAAGAACAAGGAAGTGGTCAGAGCAATAGATGACTTCTCAGATCTTAGGTGGGGGCTGGAAGCTGTAAGCAATGTTAACAGACATTGAACATGAATGTTGAAAAGAGCCAAATTCAGAAGCTGAGCCAAAAGAGAGATACTTTCCCTTAGACCTTTCCAGAACGTGCTCTCCCAACCTGCTGGAAACTGGGAACCCAGCACAAACGGTCAGAACTCTTGACTAGAAGGACATTGTCATTCTCAGCTATAATATTAATTGGAAACTATCCAAAACATTACCTCACGTCAGGTCTGCTTCCCCAGGTTTTCCTTCAGCAGGAGCTCGGGTGACTTTCTAAGCCCATAACTATCTTAGTATCAAGATCAATACTGAATTAGCAGACATGGCTAAGGATAACTGGGGGGAAATAATTAACAAAATTAAGGAGGATTTGCACCACTGGGAGCCATAAAAGCTATTTTATGGGTCCATGTAAATGTAATAAAACCTCTGCCTGTGCCACATTTAATTTCACATCAAAAAGGTCCCCGCAGATGGCCTGCAAGATTATTTCACTAGAATTGAATATGTCTCGGCTTTTTCTAAGTGAGAAAACTCTTACCCTGCTCAGAAAGTTAAGTTCCCCACAGAGAAGGAAATCGCGCCCCAGCCGGTCACAGGCAGTGTTTAATGGGAGCTCCTCAAAGTGGGCAATATAATTAATTTTTATTAATAATAACACTTTATAATTGGAAGAGGCAAGACATAATAAATCAAAGGCTGCTTCCAAATATGACACATGGTGTTTCAAATAAAATCAAATATTGACAAGAGAGGAGTGCAAAAGGACAGTGAATTCTCCATGTGCTTTTTAAAAGATGAGGTCTTGCTGTGTAGGCCAGGTTGACCTTGAACTCAGAGTCCTCTTGCCTTAGCTACCTCAGTGTGGTTTTATAGGAGTTAACATGTCCATCTGGAAAGAATAATTTTAAGCTTAATTTGTTAATTAATGCCTGAAATCTAGGACTCCACACATGTTGGCAGGTCTATGTGCAACCCTGTCTGAGACATTCTTTATTATTATTATTATTATTATTATTATTATTATTATTATTATATGTAAGTATACTGTAGCTGTTTTCAGACACACCAGAAGAGGGCGTCAGATCTCATTACAGATGGTTGTGAGCCACCATGTGGTTGCTGGGATTTGAACTCAGGACTATCAGAAGAGCAGACAGTGCTCTTAACTGCTGAGCCATCTCTCCAGTCCAGTCCAAGACATTCTTAATATTATTATGACCTATTTCAGCAGCTTGTCTGAATAGAATTTACACATCTTCCACTTAACCCATTTAGAGTAACTAAGTGATTTTTTAGCATATTCAGAGTTGGCCAAAGATCACAATACATCTTGGGACACTTTCATCACTCTAAAGATAAGCACCAACCCCATTGTTCCAATTACTATCTCAACCCTCCTCCAATTCTGTGTCAATGCTTCAATCCCTAGGCAACCACCAAAACTAATTCCGGGTGTTTTGCATAAGTGGGATCATACGGAATCAGCCTTTTATGACTGTTTTCTCGCCCTTAACTCAAAATTTCATACGTCGTGTAGTATGACCACCACTTTATTCTCTTGCAATTGCCAAATAATATTCTAGTTTACGGCCATCTTACATCTTACTTATTTGTTGATTTATGGACCTTTGGGTTGTTTATACTACTTAGATATTACAATGTTGATGAAATGGACATTTATGATTGAGTTCTTGTATGGACACAATTTTCATTTCTCTTGGTTGCATTCCCACATGTTGGAAATACGGAAACTCTGTGTTCATCATTTCATGTTGCTGCCAATTTGTAGAAAGAGAGTCCTGTACATTCCGGCAAGACTTCACATTTGTATTTCTGTTGTGCATAAATGGTGTAACTTCTCCATTCCTTCAGTAACCTTGGTCTCTCTGATTACAGCTGTCCTAAGGTGTGAGATTGAACTTCACTGTGACTTGATTGGCTCCCCTTGATGATCTTCTTGGCATACATTAATCCACAGTTGTATGTGGGAAAGCTCTAATTCCAGTGCTTTCCCCATTTGATACTGGTTAATCTTTTTATCATTGAATTGTGCAAGAGTTCTTCGCATATTTCAGACCCATCCATGTTATTAAATATATGATTTGCAAATATTTCCCCTGTGGGGCTTTCTTATCTTGGTGACACTCTCAGAAGTTCTTAATTGTAATCAATCTGATTTACCTGGGGTTCCTGTGGGACATGGACTCTTGTCCTATTGAGGAAGGTTTGGACACAAAGTCTTACTTACAGTTTTTCCTCTAAGAGTTTTTATCTTTTACATTTAAGGCTGTAACAAAGTTGTGAGTTAATTTTCTATGTATAATGGAAAGACGAGTTCAGCATTAGTCTGTATATGTGTGTTTTACATGATACTTAATATTACAGTTATATTTTACATGATATTTAATATTCATTTTTCCTATGTTCTGAGAAATACATGTGCCCAAACATAAAGAAGAAAAACAACCCGACTTCCGTTTCCTTTCTCATGACTTCGTATTAGGCCTCTGTCTAGATTTGGGTTTTCTTGCTATGAAGAGACCATGATCATGGCAACTCTTATAAAGGAAAACAATTAATTTGGAGCTGGCTTACAGTTTCAGAGGTTTAGTCCATTATCTTCATGGAGGTTACCATGGAGGCATCCAGGCAGGCATGGTGCTGCAGACAGACATGGTGCTAGAGAAGCCGCGAGTTCTACATCTTGACCCACAGGCAGCACTAGGCAGAGCTTGAGCACAGGAGACCTCAAAGCCTGCGCCCCTCCCCTCCCAATGACGCACTTCCGCCAACAAGGCCACACCTCCTAATAGTACCACTTCCCATGGGCCAAGCATTCAAACACGTGAATCTAAGGGGGCCATTCCTATTCAAACCACCACAACCCCACTCGTGAGTTTGAGCAAATAAATATACTCCAGCCAAGGCCCAAACACTCTGACTGAGCAACTTTCAACAGTTGATCAAAGTAATGTAAGCAGTTACCAACGCTTATACCCAAGAACATGCGTCTTGACAGAGAATGGTGATATTATCTCTCCTCTGAGCTCACAAACTTTATAAGAACCAATTGTTTTAAGATTAAAAAGACACGATTCAGCAAAAGAAGCTCTCTTATGTTACAAGTTGGTTCAATGCTTTTTAGAAAGCATCTTGGTCAAGTTGTCCAAGTCTCAAACTTGTCCATTCCCTTTGACCCAGTTTTTCTAGTTTTCAGACAGTTTGCTCACATGGACAGGACTATATAGACCTTTTTATCCCAGCACCTTGAAAATTAGATTCTTTTCTTACTTCTGATTTTTAAAAAAATTCACATAAAAGTTTGAATGCGTACCCTTAGGGTGTATACATTTGTTAATTCTCAAATTATATAGACTAATACAATGTTTGCATTAAAAAGCACACACATGATAAATTAAAAGAAAGTAAATTATAATTTAAAATAAATCTAAATTTTATTAATAAAAAGGAGCACCCTCTTATATCAACAAAATTATTAATAAGGTTTATGGAGAACAGTAGAATGGATTTTTTTTTCCTGGACAAAGAGCCTTGTCTGTTCTGTCATATTTGGCCATTAAAGTAAAGCCACAAACATTTAATGATCTTTTTAAAGGGAGTGACTAATTAAAACTAAATCATTCTATTTTATTTATATCTTTTGATGGACACATACGAAAGTGTCTGCACATTGACAGGAAGCAGCTCACTGGCTGAATCTCATTTGGGGGGGCCCCTCTCCCACATTGCCTTTCCTGTCATCATCAGCTGAGATGTATACTCAGTGTCAATATTTTCCTCCCCCCTAAGGCAACCATAGCATTGGTCATTAGTTCTGAGGTCCCATAATTGGAAGGGAGCCCAAGAGTTTGTTCTGAATACATAGAGGATGTGAAATCCATTACTAATTTTTCTTAAAAGCCAAGCTGACTCTTAAGTAAAATGATAACTCTTCCCGGGAAAGCCGTTGTTTTATACCTGCAGATGAGGTCCTATTATAGCAGGGTATTATTTTAAACTGAACAATAATAAGGAACGTGCAGTCCCCACAAACATTCCACACAGGAAGCTGTCTCTTGGCTGCAGCCCAACCCCTGTCAGACATCTTGCTAATCTATCGTATTGATCAGAGAGAAGTTCTCTGTGTGGCTCCTTCACAACTCCCAGGACTAGAAAAATACCTTGGGTTGGATGTCCTGCTGTTGAGTGAGCGAGCGAGCGAGCGCCCTTCCCATCTGCGAAGGACTAAATATCTCATCAAGTCATGCTTTCTTCCAGAGTAAACCTACCATATTTTATTCTGAGTGTTCCAAATGTGTGTTGTTCAGAACTGGGGGCTTTGCGTCAGTCAGTCATGTGACATTGCATGCTGACCTGAGGCCAGCACAATTTCAGGTCAGTTAGTATCTGCTGTCTTAATTCGAAGTTAGACAATTTCATGTGACTTATTTAAGATAAATGATTGTGGAGTTGAAAACAAGTCCTCTGGGAGTCATCACAACCAACAGTTACAGGGCTTCACTCCAAGAGGTCAGGTCTCTGCTTACTCCTCGCTTCTCTCCCACCTCACTGGCTCTGTAAGCCAGGCCTCAAACTTTCGATGTAACTACGAGTGACTGTCTTAGTTAGGGTTTTACTGCTGTGGACAGACACCGTGACCAAGGCAAGTCTTAAAAAAGGACACAATTTAATTGGGGCTGGCTTACAGGTTCAGAGGTTCAGTTCATTGTCATCAAGGCAGGAGCATGGCAGCATCCAGGCAGGCATGGCACAGGAGGAGCTGAGGGTTCTACATCTTCCTCTGAAGGCTGCTAGTGGAAGACTGACCTCCAGGCAGCTAGGATGAGAGTCTTAAGCCCGAGCTCACTCCCTGGGCTAAGCATATATAAACTATCACAGTGACCTTGAACTACCTCCCAAGTGCTGGTAATACAGGCATGCACCTCTCACCCAATTTTCATGTGGTGCTGGGGATTGAACCCAGGGCTTCATGCGTGATAGGTAAGCACTCTGCCAACTGAGCTATATCCCTCGTTCCTCTACTTTTCTTTAGACTTAGTATCTAAACACCAGAGATGACAGGGCTTTGGAGCTAGTTGGATGAAGTACAGATCTTATCAATATATAAGAAAAGCCACATGACCTAACATGTACTTTCAGGTACTGGGAGAACCCCCCCCCCCCAATACACACATACATCCCTCATAAGACTTTTGCTTCACTGTCACACAGTGTGGGGTCCCAAGCTTTCAGAAGCTTTATGGGATTAAAGATGTCACAGGAAAGATCTGCAAAGGCAAGATAGAAGATCGAGAACCTCCAAGGCTTCTACTTAGTGTTTTAACTGACGTCTGTGGACTGTATATCTAAGCCAGGGCAATCCTGGTTCCTTGGGAGAAACTGGATATATTTTACTTCCCTAAAAACTCCTTTAAAAAACAAACACTACACGCTGTATATTCAACTCACCTCAGGCAGTTAGAAAAAAACGAAAGCAGGGCTGAGGACTGAATATGGTGCAGGAACTTAAACCCACATGTGTGCTCCCAATGGGATCCCGTGGCAGAGGAAAGCCTGAAGGGGGGTTAGAAGCAGGGCCCAGTTCTAGCTTTCTTTCCAAGGAGATGGAGCCCTTTAACACAGGAATGCAGCTTCCGGGCCTCCGTTTCTTCCCTGTGACTCTAGGGTAAAGACACCTGCCTCAACTTGATGTACGTTGCTAGTCACACGGGCCTATTATAGGAAGGTTCGCTTGAAAATTTAAACCAGATTTTTGGTTTTTTTGTTTTGTTTTGTTTTGTTTTGTTTTTCGAGACAGGGTTTCTCTGTGTAACTCTGGCTGTCCTGGAACTCACTCTGTAGTCCAGGCTGGCCTCGAATTCAAAAACCCACCTGCCTCTGCCTTCCAAGTGCTGGGATTAAAGGCGTGCGCCACCACTGCCCGGCTTAAACCAGATTTTTAAAGGCTTTAAAAAAGACTAGGTATTTTATATAGAAAGTGGCTCAGATGTTACGCAAAATATAGGGGAAAAAAAAGCCCAAATCAATGACACTTAAAAAGAAACTAGCCATTTCTTGTATGTATTGTTCTATCAGAGGTGACAGGCACAAGAGAATCCTGTTTTGTCATTCAGTGTATCAGAGGGAAATGTACAAAATCTATACACACATATTGATCTGAGGTAAAAGCCTAAGAAAACTGTGGAGCTTTCAACAAATAAGGAAAGAGCTTAATTTTTGGTAATGAAGTCTTTTACCTGATCTAGTTCTAGAGGTCAGGAAATCGGGACTTGGGGACAGCTTCTGTCGGTGATTGTAACCTTCATGACCCTCAGCAAATCCCTGCCTTCTGTGGCCCCAGCATTCTTCACGGGGAAGTCGGGAGACATCTGCCTTGTCGGCCTCCTTGGCTTGCTAATAAACGCCACTGGTCTGAGCTCAGGACCTCCATGCATGAACTACACGGAGCTCGCCCACACGAAGCCCTTCAGATTTTACTCAGAGGTGAAGACTGAATAGCATTTACTTCCACTGGGCTCCAAAGGCGGGGCTCACATTGTACCAGCAACAGCGTGTGTACACATTTCCGATGGCCTGAATGTGTCCATGGGAAGCCAACTAACCGAGAGGGGGGGGGGGGGAAGAGGCTGAGAACGTCATCATCAAGGACTAAGATGTCTAGGTGAACACCCTAGGGCAGCAGGGGTGTCAGAGGTGGGCCTGGCTCTTTCCATCTGAGTTCTCCCTGGAAGCATTCTGGAAGGGGATGTTCTAGGAACTCTTGCTTCAAAGGGACCTCCTCTGAGAGAGCCAGAAAGAGATGAGCAGTGGAAGCCACAGTCTGCATGTGAGACAGGACCCTGGGCCAGTCAGCATGGGCCCCAGGGAACTTCTGTCTGGGCACCAACACTAGGATGTTCTCATGCCTAAGCAGGAATGATGGGAGCTAAGCAAGAACAACCAAGGGGAAGCTGCAGCTCTGATTGAACATTGGTCACCAGCTTCCCTCTTAGAAACTTCTTCACAGTGATTAGGGACACAGCCACTTTAGTGAGCCTAGAGGTAAACACTAGAGAGCCCTTTCCTAAAATCCCCAAACTGGGTGGGAGACATTGGATGATGTGTGGCCTAGGTTGGCTCTGCACAGCATAATTTATTGTACATATTCAACAGGCTGAGCCTTACCTTCCACCTATATTTACAGTTACTTAGCCAGCTTGATCCTGGTTTTCCTGTAGGATAGACTTATCTCAGGGGAGAGGCTAATGCTTTAACAGCTGTAGTAGACTGGACCACCTCATTGGTCCTCCTCCTCCTAGACTGACATGGCAGATAGTTTCTCAGGCTTCCCAGAATATACGTGGCAATCGATGTCCACAGACCAGTCCACTAAAACCATGAGAGTCACTAAACGGAACCAGGTCTTCTAACCCCCATTCTCCTGTGTCCTTTTCTGCTGGTGGCTCTTTTATGGTTTGTCCCATTGTCATTCAAGACGGGGGGGGCGGGTTGTGGGGGGGCTGTGAGCTGTCACCTTCTGCATGGGCAGCTTTTTCATCTCTACTGGAAACAGCATTCTTTCTCAGGATCCTGATGGTGAAGTGCTGATAAAGGTCCTGATGATGGGGGAAAAAAAAAATCTATGACTTCATGTTTAATGCATCCTTAGGAGGTTTCCAAAATAGAGTACTGTGGCTGTCATTTGAGAAGGAAGAACACTATTTTGAGGAGAAGAAACTTTGCCAAGGCAATGTGTTGGTAGAGTCAAGTACCATTCTAGATGATTCCAAGGAGGTTTAGATTCTAACCAGCTCAACTCCTACCCCTGGACAGAAGAATATTTTACGCTACATGTGAGTTTATCTTTTTTAAAGAGTAATTTCAAGAACCTAGTAATTTCCCCCTATTTATTCATAATCACAATGGCTCCTTCTTAGAAAAGAATATAGAGACATTAATTAAGACTCAGAAAAAGCCTCTTTTCTTGCTCCAGACCATCATGGTGGCTGCTATTGGTTGTCCTCCACCCAAGGCAGGAAGATGGCCAAAAAGAAGATGAAAGAGTCTCTGGGATGGATCAACTCTAAGCTCTGATCAGATGTGTCCATTTGAAGTGGAGTTTTCTGGTTGTGTCATGTGATTGCTGAGGCAAGACCCATGGGAGGACCCTGATGTTTGGAGAGAGTATATACACAGGACTCAACAGACAGCGACAGGGTGCGTGCAGAGCTAGCCTTGCAATGCCTTGTTAGTCTCAGTCTTCCAAGGAGAGAACTTCTGGCATCCGGGATGGTTCTGGTTGCTCCCGATGACTCATGCCAATTTGGCGGAGGCCTGGCTGTTTCTTCTGGATTGTGCCATGGCACAATACTGATTGGTATCCTGACACTACTGAATTGGACTGCTGGTATCCTGACAAATGGAGACTAGACTCTCCCCAAAGAACTACTTCTAAACATGCCCACATCCCCTTGTACTATTTACTATCTTTTCTCACCTACCTTTGGGTGGTGGGATAGATGGGGGAGTGTTGAAGCGTTTGACAACCTTATTAAAAGTAGGTTTTAAAATATCTAAGCCTATATCCATCATTATGGTGACAATGGTATTGAACTGGGCAGAGAATTCAGAAAATTTTACAAAGTATGAGTGCTGGCTGTCGTTGACTTGGGTGATTATGATATTATTAGAAGAGTACCAGTACAGACTTTTGAAAAGTAAACCAGCAAAAGTTTTTTTTTTTTTAAACAAAACTGAGAGGGGGGGGTTAGGAGCACTTGGCTAGCATATGTAAAACCCTGGGTTCAACCCCCAGTCACAGAAAAAGCACAAGGGAAAAATGTGACTATAAGCAAGTATAGAGAAGAGAAAACAAGACCTCTGCAAGCCTTTGCTTGACGGTTCTTCCTTCTCTTCACCTTTCCAGAGGAGTCCTGACCTCCTGCCTTATGTATTTCATGTTACCATAGTCATATAGATGTGTGTGTGTGTGTGTGTGTGTGTGAATGTGTGCATTAAATCAGATTTTTCAAACATTGGATGCTAAATGAAATTCCACATGCAAGGATTTTATCAGGAGGAAGGCTGTGAGTATATTCAGACAGGTGAAAGTCTGGCCCCGAGCATAGGAAGGCTCAGGTGAGGTAAAAGGAGGTGAGGGAAGATGACAGAAAAGGCTGTGGGAGTATCGCAGAAGCTGGCTCCCCTGGAGTGTCTATCGTTCCCGAACTCTGCTGGTCTGGTAGAACCTGGAAGGTGCTGCACTGCTTTCTGACATGGTCATTGGGCCTTCAGTTAACTAATGACCTGCAGCCGGACATCCGTGAGACACGCTTTCCTGGTACCACAGCTGGACATCCGTGAGGCATGCTTTCTTGGTGCCTCAACAGCACTGGTGGGCAGTGAGAAGACTACAATGAAGCAAGGTACATCTATCCAGAGGGGAGAGGCATTTCAACCTTCTGCGAAGTTGCTTGATTCCTATGGCTAGACAGAGAATAAGCAGGAAAGAATGGATGACTTGGTAGTGTAGCCCCAGCACTCGCGTACCTTAGGGCTTGCGCGTGTAGACAGGTCAGTTCAGGATACTGTTAGTGGATATTTTACAATTATTTTGCAGTTTCTCTCTTAACATGGCTAGCTCCCAAATAATTGAGGCAGGACTGTTTTATTTATTTAACAGCTTTAAGGCACAATAACTGAGCAGTATTAATCTATTTCAATCCTCTAAACTAATCTAACTACTTCCTGACCTAAATCCCTGAGATACTTGCATTTTACGGTTTTCTCTGCTCCAGCTGTTTTCTTTCTTTCTTTCTTTCTTTCTTTCTTTCTTTCTTTCTTTCTTTCTTTCTTTCTTTCTTTCTTTCTTTCTTAAAAGATTTTATTTATTATTATATGTAAGTACACTGTAGCTGTCTTCAGACACTCCAGAAGAGGGAGTCAGATCTTGTTAAGGATGGTTTGAGCCACCACGTAGTTGCTGGGATTTGAACTCTGCACCTTTGGAAGAGCAGTTGGGTGCTCTTACCCATCCAGCTGTTTTCTTATGATGTCTCCTGGACCCTCTCCTAGGTGAATCTCTACTTCCCGTCTTTCCCTTCCCCCTCTCTGGCTGGTCTCTCCTCTGCTCAGTCATTGGCTGATCAGCCTTTATTGACCAATCATTAAGGTATCATTGGGGTGCAATGTGTACACAACATGAAGACAGGACATTCTCAGAATTACGATCGCAAGCAGGTATGGAGGCACAGAAGTCAGCATTTGAATAACACAGGGATAATCTGTAAACAGGGCACAATAACATTATGCCTACAGGGTACGGTGGGTGGCCATTTCTTCTTCCAGTGTGTTTCTCCTGCAAGCAGAGACTGAGAAGTTAAGGCTCCTTTGCAGCCAGCATTCTGAGTGCGGATCCCTGCCCTCTGGATGTTCTAACGGGAAATGTGGACGGCGGACAGGCAGCAGAGGCCATCCTCACTCCTGGTGCTTTTATCTACTGGGAACTAAGATCATGGAGACGTTGGCTTCTATTAGGCAGGATACCGAATACTCAACTGGCCACGCCAACAGCTGTGTAAGCGTTGGTAGACTGTCAGCTCCCCATTTTCTGAGCCACAACTGCAGGGGTCTGTTTTGGGGCCAAATGTTCCAGTAGGGGTTTCCCACCCCTTCCTCCCCCATGTGTACACACATCTTCTCCACCACGACAGAGAGAACACATTTGGTGAGGTAGCTCTGCAAAGTTATCTGGGGAAACCATTTTTTTTTTTTAACTCCAGCCTGATTCTTGCTTTGCCAGTTTTTCTCATGACTTTTTTGTTTGTTTTGTAATAGATTTACTTTTTTTTTTTTTTTTAACAGCCATTGCCAGTTTAGAGAAGAATTGAATATGGTGTAGGATTCCCCATGCATATTCTGCCTGTACCATGCATAGCCTCTCCTGCTGCCACCTTTCCAGTGTGATGCATTGGTTACAGCCGGGAAACTACGCTAGAACATCTTTAGCATTCTTCTTTTTTTTTTTTTTTCTAAAATTAATTCTCTTAATTGTTTGAGATTGTAACATAATTACATTTCTTCCTTCCCTTCCCTCCCTCCAAACCCTCCTCCTTATTCTCTCTCAAGTTCATGTCTTCTTTTCATTAATGGTTGTTACAAGTGTATATTATAAACATATATACTTCTAGATATAACCTGTTAAGTCTGTATAACGTTACTTGTTTATACGTTTTCAGGGCTGACCAGTTGATTTGATAGCAAATTGGTGAACTTCTCCCCGGGGAAAACTATTCCTCCAATCTCAGCACTCCTTAGTTGCTTGTGGTTATTTGCATAGAGTTGGGGTCTTGTGGGCTCCCCTGTATCTGCCCTGTCTACTTTGTCATGTTTGTTGTCTATGTTCAGCTCGTGTTTAGGCACTCATTTTGGGGAGACTTTATGGGTGTAGCCTTTGACATTTCTAGGAGACACAAGCTCACAGCAAACTCCCTGATCCTCTTCCTGCCTCCCTTCACAATAAGCCCTGAGCTTTAGGTGCAGGAGCTGTAGGTATATCATAGATATATACATTGGGATGGAGTTCTACAAGTCTGCATTTTGATTGGTTGTAGGTTTTTTTTGTTTGTTTGTTTTATGGTCTCTTTCTTTTGCAAAGTTTCCTTGATGAGGGGGTAAGTTGTAGGTTCTCTAAGATTCATGACTTCACAAGTTCTGGGTATCAGATGGCTCGGCTTCTAATACCAGACATGATTTCCTTCTTGTTGAGTGAATTTTAAGGATAATCGAGGAGCTGTTGGTTACTGCTAAAGTATTTCTGCCTGAATTGCACATTTAGGGTTTTTGTGCCATGCTGGTCATTGCCACAAATTCTTCTGAGTTGCCTATGTGGACAAGATAGGTGGAATTAAATTAGTGTGGCTTTTGTGACTTCTTTTCACTTCATACGTTGTTCTCAAGATTAAGGTTGTAGAATTTATTAGCACTTCATTTTTTTATTATCAAATAATATTCCATTGTATGGATACTCTCTATTTCATGACCAGGTGGTTTATCTTCAGTTGGTGAATATTTGAGCTGCTTTAACTTTTCAGCTGTTGTAAACATTTACATATTATAGTATTTTATTGAGATGTTTGTAAAATAGTTTTACTTGTTAGAATATGAATTCTATATTGACATATTTTTCATTTATCACATATATACATATATACACACATATATACATATATACATACATATATATGTTTATATAATCCAAGGGTAAAATTACTTGATGGTATAGTACTTTCATGTTTGTCCTTTTTAAAGTAGCTATGCAATACTATAATCCTGTTTCAATCTATATGCATGTATGTATATATATTTCAAGGCATTGATTTCTCTACATCCATGTCAATATTTGTTAATGTCTGTGTATTAGTCAGGGTTCTCTAGAGTCACAGAGCTTATGGAATGCCTTTATATATGAAGGGAATTTATTGTGATGACTTACAGTCTACAGTTCAACTAACCCAACAATGGGAAGCTATGAATGGAAAGTCTAAGAATCTAGTAGTTGCTCAGCCCCACAGGCTAGTTGTTTCAGCTGGTCTTCTGTATAAGCTGGAATCCTGAAGAAGTAGGTTCTAACAGATGTGCTGGCCAGTAAGTGCAAGCAGTGGAAGAGAGTGCCTTTCTTCTTCATCGTCCTTATGTACGTCTCCAGTAGAAGATATGGCCCGGATTAAAGGTGTGTGCCACCATACCCGGATTTGGAGCTTGCTTCGTCCTAGGATGGCCTAGAACTCAGAGATCTACTTGCCTCAGTGTCCTGGGATTAAAGGTGTATACTACCTTGCCTAGGCCTAAGATTTTCATGGCCACTATGCCTCAAGATCTGGATCAAAAGCTTGCCTTCCTTTTCTGGATTATAGTTCATCCCAGATGTGGTCAAGTTGACAACCAGGAATAGTCATCACAGATTGTCTTTTAAATTGTAACAATTTCAGACTAGAGGGTTGGCTCACTTGTTGATCTTATACAGGACCAAGGTTTGATTCCTAGCACCCATACAATAGCTCACAACCATCTGTAATTTGGGCATGGATGTGATTCAAATACACACATAAAGACAAAACACCCATACACATAAAATAATAAAGTAAGTACATTTTAAAAACGTTTAAGCAATCTCCATAAATATGAGATAGTATTTCATTCAATTTTTAGTTTATATCTGTCTGATTATGAATAAAATTGACATAATTTCATCTATCTTTTGGAAATTTGGGCTTTCTTTCTGTAATGAGGTTAAGGGTTTTTGGTCCAATTTTGTATTATATTATACTTTCATATTGGTACATACTTGTCCATGTATTATATAAGCTGATATCTTATTGGTTGTGAACAGGGAAAACCTTTTGTTTGTGACTGGTTACTTCATTTATAGTATGTTCTTGTGAGCAGTTCTTACAGTTAGTAATGTATACATTTTCATCATCATTATTATTTTATGAGCATTGGTGTTTTACCTCCATGAATATGTTGGGAAATCCTGCTGCTAAAGTGAAAGTATGACATTACTGGAAAACCTCGAGCTCAGTGCAGCCTCTCCTCAGCTTTCTGCCTTTATGAATTGGCCTATTCTAGATACTTCATGTAAGGGACTCGTATGATATTTGCCCTTTGTACCTGGCTTATTTCACTCAGGATATTTTAAAATACGTTTTAGCTGAAATAGAATTTAATTCCCCCTTCCTTTTTCCCTCTAACCCTTCCCAAGGCCCACCACACAGTCAAATTGATGGTCTCTTTTCTTTGGTTATTATTACTATCCATGTATATATGTATATGTGTGTGTGTGTGTGTGTGCGTGTGTACGTGTGTGTGTGTGTGTGTGTGTGTGTATTCGTGCACAAATATATAAATATTCCATGCTGGGTTCATTTTTGTTGTTTGTGTGTATATGGTTTCATGGCTAACCACTTATCATTAAACAACCAAAAGGGGGATCACACCTAAGGGAGGCTAACTCTCCTTCTCTCAACAGTCATTAGTTGCCTGTAGTTCTTAGTGAGACCCCACAAAATATTCCCCCTTCCACATGAATATGTCCATTGACATTGCCACTGTTTCAGTCTTGTTTATGCAGCCATTTCTAGAAGAGACTGTCCCACAGCAGACTTGCTGGTTTTCTGGCTTTTCTCTTCTCTCTCTTTCCCCATAAGAGCTCACAAATTACAGGAAAGCTGGCTAGGTTTTTAGTACCAGGCATTAGTTCCCTTCTCTTGAATGAGTTTAATTATTAATTAATTATTATTAATTAATACTTCTTAAACTGTTTTTTTTAAAACCCAAACAGCAACAAAAAAGACTCCAACCAAATAAAAACAGAAACAGAAGGACCACTCCCAAACTTGTTATAATGGTCTTATACCCACACCAGGGAAAGACACATCAACAACTGTAGGGGCAGTTCCGATGCTAAGGTCTTGTTCCCCAATTGGTTCTTGATCTGTCAGTAAAGAAAGCCATGGGACAATTGCTGGGTAGAAGGAATAGGCAGGACTTCAGGGTCCCTGGAGGAAAAAAGACAGACACAAGAGAGAAAAGAGTTTACTATGCTTCTAATGAAGAAAAATTGACCAGCCACGTGAGATCTTGAGATGGAGCGGCCACACGGGTGGTCAGGGGCATTTATCAGGGGCTAGATGGGGCTAGCCTCTAGGGCAGGTGGGCGGTGTGGAGATAGGAATATTGCTAGAGGCACACTAACTGTGGGAGTTTAATGATGTCCAGCAATTGTGCTAAGAAGGCAGTTGAAAATGAACAACTGTGTGTGTGTGTGTGTGTGTCTTTTATCTGTAGATTTAAGGAAAGCTGGGAGGGGGCTGGTAGTGCAGCCTGTTCCCAGAGCTTAGGTGGGGTCGCTGTGTGTGTGTGTGTGTGTCTTTTATCTGTAGATTTAAGGAAAGCTGGGAGGGGGCTGGTAGTGCAGCCTGTTCCCAGAGCTTAGGTGGGGTCGCAAAAGCTATATACTGCAAACAATTATAGCAACAACAACAAATGAACACAAAACCACAGACCAATTCTCCTGATGAGCATAGATACAAAAATCCTCAACAAAATCCTAGCAAACTGAATTGAAGCACATAATGAAAAGATCATCCACCATGACCAAGTAGCTTTTATCCCTGAAATAGAGGGTTGGTTCAAAATATACCATAGGTCAATAAATGTAATAAGTCATATAAATGGACCTAAAGGCAAAAAGCATATGATCATCTCAATAGATGCATAGAAAGCCTTTGACAAAACTGAACATGATTTCATGATAAAAGTCCTAGAGAATGTGGGACCCAGGGGAATGTACCTCAGTATATTATTTTCAAGGCCTGACTCTTGCTTTAATTGAAATTTCATTGAGATCATTGGGAACAAAACTGACACGTTAGGATAGTACTTGTCTCTGGTAGAATGGTTATGCAGCATGATTAATCCCTGGGTGGGATCATAAAACAAACAAACAAACAAACAAACAAACTGAAAACCGCGAATCTTGACAATACTGAGTCTTCCTAGGTTTATAACTCAAACCGTTACTCCTTTTTCTTAATTCTTTGATTTCTTTTATCAATGTCTAATAGTTTTCCTAATAAAAGATCTTGGGTATATTTTCTTATATTTTCTTTGGTTTGGAGAAGGTACAGGTTTAAATTATATTGTGTGTTTAAAACTTTATTTATGTATGTGTATATATATCCGTTTTAAACGTGTATATAACTCATTCTGGCTATATTAATCTCTTCACTCTTTCTTACCCCACTCCCACCAGCCCCTCTTCTCCCATCAAGTTCTCATTTCCTTTCCTTCCTTCCTTCCTTCCTCCCTCCCTCCCTCCCTCCCTCCCTCCCTC
>NC_034600.1:25825305-25835356 GCF_900095145.1 Mus pahari
TCTTTCTTTCTTTCTTTCTTTCTTTCTTTCTTTCTTTCTTTCTTTCTTTCTTTCTTTCTTTCTTTCTTTCTTTCTTTTTTTAATTTTGTGGTCCATCGGGTTTAAACAGGCTCCTCATGTGGTCCTGGCTGTGTAGCTAGCCATTGAAATATGAGCAACTCAACTGGGAAACACCAGTGAAGACTATGGTTTCTTCCCGTCTCAGCAGCCTTCCGTGACATTATTCATCCTGGGCAGGTCTGGGCCCATGAGGTCCTCTCCCGTCTATGACTGAATGTTTAGGGATTCAGTCTTGTGCTAACCCTATGCTCAAGCTCTCAACTTCTGTTTATTCATAAGTTCCATAACCAGGCCATGCTCAGAGACATTTCATGGCCCATCGTCCCCATCAGCCACTCTAATAGTCTTCCTGCTCACTCTTCCATGTCTCCTGAGCCTTGGAGGGGGTAATATGGGTGTGCCATTTAAGGTCTAGCACTCAATAGTCAATGTTCCCTGCACCTTTTCCAGCCAAGAGTCTATGCATTAACCTCCATTTGCTGCAGAGAACAAAATCCAGGATCAAGGCTTGGGACGGTACTACTTTTATGTTTACAGGTAGAAACATAAATAAGTTAGAAGGCAATTTAGTAACGCATCCACTTAGCAAAGGAGAACTTCCATGATGTCTATGGATGCTAAATACTTTTTAAAGCATTTAACATCCAGTTGTATTTCTTCCGAAAACTCTGTTCAGTCCCACAGGGCATGTTTAATTGGATTGTTTGTTTTCTTAATGTTTATTTTTTATTCTTTGTATATTCTAGACACTAATCTGCTAATAGATGTATAGCTGGTGAAGACTCTCTCCTACTCAGTTGGCTGCCTTTATTCCACTGACAATTACGTTTACTGTATGGAAGCTTTTTTGTTTTTATGAGATCCTATTTGTCACATTTTGGCCTTATTTCCTGTGCTAGTTGAGTCCTATTCAGAAAGCTTTTAACTAGACATACATGTTGAACTGTAGTACTCCCTGATTTTTCCTTTAGCACTTTCAGGGTATTAAAGCTTATGATGGGGCTGGTGAGATGGCTCAGTGGGTAAGAGCACCCGACTGCTCTTCCAAAGGTCCGGAGTTCAAATCCCAGCAACCACATGGTGGCTCATAACCATCCATAACAAGATCTGACTCCCTCTTCCGCAGTGTCTGAAGACAGCTACAGAGTACTTACATATAATAAATAAATAAATCTTTTAAAAGAAAACTTATGATGAGGTCCTTGATCCATTTGGAGCTGAGTTCTGGGCAAGAAACGGCAGTGGGGCATATGGCTTGGAGATGCTGGCCAATCCCTGGGTGCTGTGGAGTCTTCTGGCCTGAGTCACACAGAGCCTTGAATGACACTGGAGGCAATCTATCACCAGGAAGTTCTACCTTTCATATTCAGGGCCGTAGGTTCGAAGTGTCTTCCTGCCAGTAATATAAGTTTTTCTTTGTTTTTCCTTTTGTTTTTGTTTTTTACATTTTGTCTCACATCTAGACCTCTGTCTCTGGGTTCCTGTGCCTATGCCAGCAGGCACCATGTTTGATAAAGAAGCACTCTTTGGAGAATTAAGTACTGAGAATAGGATTATACCTCCAGTTTACGCTGAACATTTTTCTCATATAATATGGCGTCATTACACATGCACTCAGCAAATCTGAGAGGCAAACACCGATTTTTAGTGGGAAAAGACTTTTCTACCACAACAGGCAGAAATAAAAGCAAAGTAAAATTGCCCTATTAAAAAGAATACAATGAGAGGCCCACCACCATCAAGCCAAAGGCAACAGGGAGAGGAGTCCTGGTGAGAATCCAATGTTGATGTAGTGGACTTGAAATAGACCAAGGACTCATTGCAATGAACATTTGCAAGTAAAAATGTTTGGATAAAAGTGTATACTGTGTGACACACCAGCTTCCATGGGGAAATGACTCTATTTTTTTGTATTTTTATTTTATTAGTGTATTTGGCTTGTTTTGTGTTTTGGTGGGGGAGATTGTAGGAGCAGAGGGTAGATATGAAGGGGGATGGGAAGGTGAGTAGTATTGGGGTGCATGGTGTGAAATTGACAGAGAATCAACAGAAAGGGGACCATCTGGCTCTGTTCCCCTTTGTGCTGTTTTCTAGTTCCCAGCACCATTCATTGAAAAGGCTCTTTGATATAAAAATTGGCATCTTTGTACAAAGTTAGGTGTCTTTTGTTGGATGGACTTCTGTCTAGATCCTCTACTCTCTTTCATTAATTTCTGTTTTGATCTAAAGTATCCCTTCCCACCTACTGCTCTGTGGTTTTGTTTGTTCCTGCTGTCCCATAATTAACTTATTTATTTGATTTATCTATGATTTTTTAAAAAATATAAAAACTTAGAAATACAGATATCCTTCTTAGGGCTGCCATCATTGTGTACCATGGATTCTGATACATTACATTTTTATTTAATTCTAATTTTTAAATTTATTTTTTGATTTCTTCAATGACTCATTCATCAGTCAATAGCAGGTTGCTCAGTCTCCATAAGTTTTGTTGTTGTTGTTTGAGATAAGACGTCACTGTGTGGCACTGACATCCTAGAACTCACTATTTAGACTAGCTTAGTCTCTAACTTATAGAGATCCACTTATTTCTGCCTCCTAAGTGCTGGAATTAAAGGTGTGTGCAACCCCTTACTCCTTACTCCCTAGCTCTCAATATCCATAAATTTGTATACTTTCAATAATATCTAACTTTATTCCTGTTGGTCAGATAGAATACATGATGCTATTTCAATTCTCTTATGTTTATCAAGTCTTGCTTTGGGGTTTATTATATTACCTATTTTGGAGAAAGTTATAATGGTTAGTTTAAAATGTGAAGTTTTTAGTGTTTTGTTTGTTTGTTTCTTTTGTTTTTCTCTGTTGTATGGATGACATATCTATTAGTCAGTGTAGGGTATTGAAGTCAAAGTATTAATGCGTTGGCGTTAAACTATGACATTACATTTATTATATTTGGTGCTTGTAGTATTAAGAAATTGGGTGCCCCTGTGTTTGGTTCATATATGGTTTTAGTTGTACCTCTTGATGGATTGCTCTCTTAATTAATATATTGTGGCCTTCTTTATTTCATCCAGTTACTTTTGGTTGGAAGTCTATTTTGACAGATATTAGAATAACAATGCCTGACTGTGCTCTTAATTCCATTTCTTAGAGTTCCCTTTCCTATACTTTTCCACTAAAGTGACACTATCTTTGATAATGAGATGTGTTTCTTAAAGGCAACAAAAGAGTGGATCCTGTTTTCTAATTCAATCTACTATTCTCTGTCTTTGTTTTTTCCCCCCACTAAAGCCTTTTATTTATACATGTCTTATATCTCTAAAAAATGAACCCAAGGATATTCTTTCCTGTGTGTTTTTATCTTGCTTCTTTATAGTCCATGATGCCAGTACAATGAAAATAACTGATAGGATAGGAACATATTATTCTGCTGCTGTTCTGGGTGTCTGAGCTGCATATCAAATACAGGGCTGATCACTCTACACTTGTTTATCCTGCCTGTGAGGTTCACAGTGACTTCCCCAGCTCAATGACCATCCACGATTTCAAATTAATCAATGTAATCATGTGTCATCATTATAGTTGGGAACTGCATGATGACTTTGTAGCATCTTCAGATGAGGCCCTAACATTTGATTCTCTCCTCAGGACTATAAATACTCTTGAGACCAGAGCAGAACTCTTATGTGTACCATGGTGATGGTGCAGAAAGATGATGGAAAGTTCATCTATGTCTTTTGATTGAGGAAACTGAGACCATTAATATTCAGAGTTATCATAGAAAAGTATGTATTCTTGGTTGATTTAGGCTATTTTCTTTTTCCTTGTTTGATTAACTAGCCTGACACAGCTTATTTTTCTCCTGTGGTCTCTTTGTAGTGTTTTTCTTTCTCTTCAGTTTAAAGTATTTCTTTAAGTATCCACTGTAGAGCTATCTTCATAGTCATGAATTCTTGAGTCTGCTTTTACTATAGAAATTTTTTGTTTCTTCTTTAATTAGGATAGATAGTTTTGTTGGGTGTAATGGTCTGAATTGGTGGTTATGGTTTCTCAGAGCTTCAAATACATCTTCCTAAATCATTCAGGCTTTGAAAATTTGTCCATCATTAGCTGTTATTCTGATTAGACTTGATATATAATTTGTAACTTTAGTGTTGCATCTTTCAATACTCTTGTTGCTGTTGTTGGGTTTTGATTATAAAATTATGTGGAGATTTTTCTCCTCTTCTATAGTGTTTGTTTTAGTTAGAGTTTCTATTGATACAACGAAATACCATGACTAAAAAGCAAGTTGCAAAAGAAAAGGTTTATTTGTCTTACACATCTATATTGCTGGTCATCATTGAAAGAAGTCAGGGAAGGAAGCTGGAGGCAGGAGCTGAAGCAGAGGCCATGGAGGGATACTGCTTATTGGCTTTTCCCCCATGGCTTGCCCAACCTACTTTCTTGTAGAACTTAGGACCACCAGCAAAGAAATGGCACTACCTACAATGGATTTGGCCCTCCCACATCAATCTCTAAGAAAATGTCCTATAACTGTCTTAAGAAGGTATTTTCTCAATTTGAGGTTCCCCCCTTTCAGGTGACTCTAGATTGTGTCAAGTGACATTAACTATCTAGCACTGTGTCCTAAACACCTCTTGTACCTGGATTGGAGTTTTCCCCTCTAGATTCTAGAACTTGTCCTTAGGTTTTATTGAAAATAATTTTTGTTCTTTTGGCATAAAATTCCTCTACTTCTGTGCTCATAATTTGTACATTTGGTATTTTCATAGTGTTCTAAAGCTTTTGCTTACTCTGATGGTATTTTTATAATCATTATTTCTCAGAGATCCTACGTGTGGCAGCCCTGGGTGCATCCTGAGAACTTGGCTTCCTTGGGGTACTAAAGTGGCATCACTGGTGGTGGCTCAGCAAAGCAGCCAGCAGTTAGGAGACCAGCCTAACCTCGTGAGGATGGGGAGGGAAGAGCATCAGCATGGCCTGTTTCTTTCCCTGCTTGACTCCTAGATTCATGTTGTCTGAATTTTCTAGTTGTAGAATGCATAGCCATGATGAGGATATCAGACTTGAAGGAAGCTAAGATGCTGGAGGTTCAATTTGTGGGAGACTATAATGTTATTAGCCAGATTCTTTCTAGAGAAGGAGGTACTGAGTGAATGTATTGTTGAAGACTTTTGCATCTGGAGTTTATTTATGGAGGTTTTACCGTACTCCAGGTTTTCTTCACATCATCACCGTTCTTTCAGTGTGGGCTTATCCATCTTATTTTTCTTAGAGGGGTACTCTGCTTCTGCCCACTCCTGGGACTGTCTTTTGTGCTAGTTTGCTAAGGTGGGGGGAAAGCTGGCAGGCTAGTTATGTTGTCTTTGGTGTGCTGGCAGAGCTCTGAGTTCCACAGTCCTACTTTCCTCTACAACATGACTCTGCAGCAGTCTATATGCCCAACATCTTGGGGATGCCATATGGTGTTTGGACATTCCAGGCCTGTGTGAACCCAAATTCTATTTTACTCTAGGATTGTTAGTCCATGTATCTGCCACATGGTGCCTGGGACGCTACAGGTTTATGTATGCCCGAGCCCTGCCCTATCCACAAACAGCCAGTTTGCCTTTCTTCTGCATCCTGCTTTGGGTTTTGTGGGTCTGTGTTCACCCAAGCCCTTTCATATCACCCCACCCTAGTCTGTTTATATTGTGGTTTAATCTCAAATCACATTTGCCCATTGCTATTACAGGAAGCACTTGACTGTATGTATTAACTTTATGTGCTGCAGCCTTTTTACAACTGTTAGGAAGATACAAGAGCTTTATTGTTGTTGTTGTTGTTGTTGTTGTTGTTGTTATTCCTTTGACTTACCACACAATAATCAAATCATCTGAGCTCATGGGTAGGTTTACTTTTTTCTTGACAATCTATATCATTTTGTCCTTTCCCTTTCTCATTTCACGGTTTGGGTGAGAACTGGTATTGCAATGGTGAAAGGCAGTGATAGGAGATGATGTCCTTGTCCTGTTCCTGTTCTCAGTGGGAAATGTGTGTTTCTAATCACTATCAAGCCTTCCTGGTTTACTGAGAGTAATTTTGCCTCAAGTAAGCGCCCCCTCCCCCCGTAGAAATTAGGTTATTCTTCCTCCCTATGTTCCCAGAAATATGACTCAGACTCAAAATGTATTTACAAATACTTTGGCCATATAGTTAGGATCTTCTCTGACTACCTCATAACTTAAAATAACCCATTTATTCTAATCTACATTCTGCCACGTGGCTGGTTCCCTGTGCTCAATGTGTCTGTCTCCTCACATCTGCCCAGGTGAATCTCTTGCCTGGCACTATCCCAGAATCCTTTCTGCCTCCTGGATGCCCCACCTCCTATTTCCTGCCTAAGCCATAGGCCACCAAATTTGTCATTGACAGGCGCCACATTCATAGAGACACAAGACATTTTCTCTACACTCATGTGGTAGGAGTATAGACATTTTGTATTTGTTTTTACAGAAGCTATTGGTGTATTTTTTTCTTTCCTTATACTGTTCTTTTCTGGGCTGGACACTTAGTCAACACTCACTTCACTAGTGTTCTGCTTTGATCCTGTGGATGGAATTTAAAAAAAATTAATAGAATATGTTATTTGTGTTTGGTACAATTTAGCAATAAACCAACCTGGGTATGGTACTCTGCTGTTGAAGCTTATTAATTATTGATTCAGTTTCTTTGGCCAATGAGGAGTAGGTTTATTTCAACATCTGACTCTCTTGTATGAACTTTGGCAAAATGTTATCTTTCCGTAGACCTCTATTCCATGTCATTCACGCTATCAAAATTTTGGGCATAGAGAGGTTCCTTGATGATTTTCTAGTTGAAGTGATATAATTAAACTGTAGTGATCTTCTTAAGTTGTCTTTTAAAAGAAAACCTCTATCAAAAGAGGTTTTGTTTTTAAATTTAACGCAGGCCTTTGGATGAGAATAGAACCCCTATGTGTGTGGGGTTTCGTGTGTGTGTGTGTGTGTGTGTGTGTGTGTGTGTGTGTATGTGAGAGAGAGAGAGAGAGAGAGAGAGAGAGAGAGAGATATTGTGAAAATGTAAAGATTGACAATTTTTTTGTTTTTTGTTTCCAAGATATCTCCTACCTTCTTTTTTGAGATGGTCCCTTGGTGAGCCTGAAGCACATTTATTTGGGTAGGCTGTATGGCCTATAGGGATCTATCTGCCCAACTCCACCCAACCAGTGCTGGAGCTAAAGATGTCCGTTGCTCTTGGCTCTTACATGGGATCTGAGGATGTAAATCTCTGTGCTTGTGCTTTGCCACTGCTGCCGTCCCTCAGGCCTCACACCTTTATTTTAATATTGCATTTTCCTGAAGGAGTAGCTTAATTCCATTTGTAGCTTCATTCTCAACAGTGCAGGACACAAGCATCAGATGCCCTCCCTCCAGAGATCTGTAGCTTCCTCCAAATCCCCAAGTTTTATAAATTTCAATTGCTTTCCTTTGCTCTCCAGTTCTGGAAGTAGCGATGTTCTTGACGTTGCTACCTTTCATCTGCATATTCATTTCTCACAGGGTCTTGCTATACAGCTCTGGCTGAACCAGAATCACTATGTAGCCCAAGGTGGCCCCGAACTCATGGAAATGTTCCTGCCCATCAGTAAGTCCTGGGATTGCTCCTTCCTTTAGCTACTTAGTGATTTTATGCCTAGACAATATATTTCCTTTGTTCAAATGACGGTACAATCCCTATCCTGAATGGTACAGCTCTGTATATGAGCTATGACTTTTCTGTTTTCTTATATTCAATGTGGCAGGAAGATATTTACCCCTGTCTGAGAATCTGTGATTGATTTGTAAGAAACAAATGCAGATGAATTGATAGCAAACAATTTGTTCAGTTGGAAAGAAAAGCGGGAGAAACCCATGAGCAGTAGAGCTGAGTATGTTTGCGTCACCACGGGCTCCATACCGGAGCAGCTTGGTCAAAAGCCCGCCTGTATTTTTGTCTCAGTCTGAAAGCCGATAAATCCCCAAACACCACCATTACAGTAAAACAAGCTGCAGAGCCCGAGGATGGATTTCCTGGAAGGATGACAGAGATGTTCTCATGGCACCAAGTGCATACTGTAGAACTTGCTGAGAAATCAAATGTCACAGGGTTACTGCTTTGCCTTGAGGGGAGACATGGAAAGATAGTCCAGAGGGGAAAGAGCATGGCCTGAAGGGGAGAGAGCATGGCCTGATAGTTGTTCACTTCTGGGAAGATCCTGGAGCTGCCTGAGGACAGAGGGGAGAAGCCTGAGGACAGAGGGGGAACAGCCCGAGGACAGAGGGGGAGAAGCTTGAGGATGGGGGAAGGGGGGGAAGCATCCTGAGGACAGAGAAGGAGGAAGCGTCCTGAGGACAAATTTTGAACAGTTTGAAGTCAGGGTTGCCTCTGAGAGAACCTGGATGGGAGGATAGAAAAATTAAAGTACACCGGAAAGGAGGCTGTTGCTCCAGAGTCCAGATGAAGCCCCTTCCTAGCTGAGAATCAGGAATTCTAGCACAATTAACGTTGGCAATTCAGCTCTCTTACATGGAGAAGCCACGTGTCTGGGAATGAATGGAGTAAGGAACACAGGCTGTTAACTTGAACTTGGTTGGCGATGTGAAGGATCCCAAAGCCCAATGAGAATGGCAAAAGTCTTCCCCGGGTCAGATTCAGGGAAATGGCAAAACCTTCTCCTGGTCCTCAGGACCACAGCTTCCTTCTTCGAGATATTTACAGCCTGAGGCTACTCCCCTTGAGCCCCATGCCTCTTCTTCCAGCTACATACAGTAAACTCACTTCTTCAATTCACAGGCATGAAACAAAGGTGCTGAGGACCCAAGCTACTGCTGCTGTGTCTCCCTTCGTCAGAGCACAGAGCCCACCGGATCCCAGCTTTTCTGCGCACGCGTCTGGGTCTCTCCTTTCCGCAAACTTCTGTGACCCCAGTCAGGTTTCAACAACAGTCCTTCTATATAAGACATTTTAGAGAAGAGAGTTAAAATATGAGTTATGCTTACGTGCCTGAGAGTGTGTGACCTACACACATGACCCTACTCCTTTCACGGAGAGAAACCAGGAGGGTCCCTGGGAATGTCACAAACAAGACCCTGCAAGCTGTTGTTTACACGGACAACGCCTGACTTCCCTTACAACTCCTATTTTCTACACTGTTACCTTATTGTGACCTCTGGCATACCTTAGGAACTACCCCGTGATCTCATTTAAATTCCATAACAAACTTTAAGGAAGATAACTTCCAAATCCAACAAAATTTTGCATATGGGTGCAATAGATCATAAAACATATCTTTAAAATATCTATTTTAATTTTAAAAGTTTTATTTTATTCTATGTATATAGATCTTTTGCCCACATTTATATCTGTGCACCACATTCATGCCTTGCACCCATAAATGCCCTGGGACTGGGGTTATAAACAGTTGTAAGGTGCTTTTGTGGGTGCTGAGAAGCCGGCCCAGTCCTCTGGAAGAGCAGTCGGTGCTCCTAATCACTCAGCCACTTCTGAGCATTTTACTCTTTTTAATTATATGTATATGTGTGATTGTGTGTGCATGCTGTGTGAGCATAAGTTTGTGTGTGTGTGTATGCATGCTGTGTGAGTGAATAGATTTATGTGTGTGTCTGTGTGTACATGTGTGTGAGTATCTTTATGTGTGTGCACACTGTTTGAATGAGTGAATGTATGTGTGGTGTAGTGTATGTTTATGCTTTGTGTATATCTGTATGTGGGTGTGCATGCTGTGTGAGTATATGTCTGTGTATGTCTGTGTGTGCATACTGTGTGACTATGTGTATGTGTATGTCTGTGAGTGCATACTGTGTGAGTATATGTCTGTGTGTGTCTGTAAATGCATACTGTGTGAGTATATGTATGTGTGTGTCTGTGTGTACATGCTGTGTGACTATGTGTATGTGTATGTCTGTGAGTGCATACTGTGTGA
>NC_034600.1:25835746-25840182 GCF_900095145.1 Mus pahari
TATGTGTGTGTCTGTGTGTACATGCTGTGTGACTATGTGTGTGTCTGTGTGTACATGCTGTGTGAGTATGTGTGTGTCTGTGTGTACATACTGTGTGACTATGAGTATGTGTGTGTCTGTGTGTACATGCTGTGTGAGTATATGTATGTGTATGTCTGTGAGTGCATACTGTGTGACTATGTGTATGTGTATGTCTGTGTGTACATGCTGTGTGAGTATATGTATGTGTGTGTCTGTGTGTACATGCTGTGTGAGTGAGAACCTGCAGAGTCTGGAGGTGTCAGATAACCTGGAGATGGATTCACAGGTGCCCAACATGGGTGTTGAGAGTAAACTCCATCCTTCTGCAGGAGCGGCCCGTGCTCTGAGCCACTGAACCATCTCTCTCCCTGGTCCCTACGTTTGAGTGTATCTTATCCTTTCCTGAGCACCTCTCTTTCTAAAAGTCTCTGTGCTTAACTCTATGTATAAAAATCCCTTTTAGCAAACTCAAACTTGACTTAACACTGGTTGATCCTGAAATTCCTTCCAGTGCAGCAGTTAAGGATCCTAGTTGACCGAAGAAGTCTCTAACCACGTGGCTCTCAACCGTCCTCACGTTATAGTGACATCCAACCATAAAATTATTTTTGTTGCTACTTGTAATGAAATTTGAACTGTAATTTGCTACTATTGTGAGTTATAAATACCCGTGTTTTTCGATGGTGTTAGATGACCCCTGTAAAGGGTTGTTGACTCTCAAAAGGGTCTGGACCCACAGGTTGAGAACCACTACAGCACTAAACAGAATCCCTCAGGATGTTGTGTTTGACACAGTAGGCTGTGTCCACAACCTGTCTCCATCACTGGTGACATTGCCATCATTGCTATGCAGTAAGCTTTTTTTTTTTTTTTTTTTTAAGTCACTTAAGTGGCTTTAAATTAAAGGCACGTGGTATTGTGCAATTACTGAAGTGTAGGTAGATGAAGGCTGCCATTGGCTGCCCACACTCTGCATTTATTTAGAACATTTCAATTTTGAAAGGAAGGCTCAAGCAGCCATAGACTCACTACTTGGTTACCTGCTTAGGTGAAAAGTTGCTTTATTTTCCTGAAATTTAGACTGTTCCTTTATCACAGGAGTAGACTGTTAAGTGCTAACTCAAGAGTATGTAGAAAGAGCTTTCTCTTCTTGTCCTTTGAACTTAGACAAGTTCCACTTATTTTGGGGAAATTGTCCCCTTTACCTTTCTTCTGGTAGGGAGTGTTCAACATCAATAACAAGTAGAAACAACCTTTTCTACCTCTGTTAACCCTTTTTGACAATTATGATCACAAGAAATGCAACTCAGCCACTACCTGTGTAGGTCCATGTTCTGTATGGCCTCTGGGGTGGCGAAATGCTGGGAGCTCGACTGTGTTTATCCCAGGCAGCCTCACCGGCCCCCAATGAAGGAGCTAGAGAAAGTACCCAAGGAGCTGAAGGGGTCTGCAACCCTATAGAAGGAACAACAATATGAACTAACCAGCACCCCCAGAGCTTGTGCCTCTAGCTGCATATGTAGCAGAGGATGGCCTAGTCGGCCATCATTGGGAAAAGAGGCCCCTTGGTCTTGCAAACTTTATATGCCCCAGTACAGGGGAATGCCAGGACCACGAAGTGGGAGTTGGTGGGTAGGGGAGCAGGGCAGGGGGAGGGTATAGAGAACTTTCTGGATAGCATTTGAAATGCAAATAAAGAAAATATCTAATAAAAAAAAAGAGTGGGAAAATGCAACCTAGAATGTTCCCCCCTCCCCGCCCCCAAGCTGAGGTTCCCTGACCCCTGGATACCCTGCTGAGGTGCTGCATAAAAGAGACAGGGATAAAGGATGGGAGATCCACAGGCTGTGATGAGGCCAGGGCTGGGCGCTCCCAAACTCCTGGACATCCAGGGGCTGCTGCATGGAGAAGAGTTGGGCCCAGGGACTGAGGACAGTGACTGGCCTGGGCCTGGGGGAAATGGGAGTTCCAGCTTAGCTCATGGGTGATTGGCCTTAGCTTGGCAGAGGTTGTCTGGAAGCTGGAAGGCCTTGTCCTGGAACTCACTCTGTAGACCAGGCTGGCCTCAAACTCAGAAATCCATCTGCCTCTGCCTCCCAAGTGCTGGGATTAAAGGCGTTTGCCACAACTGCCCGGCCTTTTTTTTTTTTTTCCAAATTATTTATTTATTTATTTATTTATTTATATTTTTTCCCACAGTGGTTCTTGATGAAAGAGACAATCCGTGTTTATATCATTTATTGATTGTTCATCATGGAAAATGGGTGCATACCAACTCCTCAGGGTGGGCCAGAGGTTAAATGCCTTCTTCAGGGAGGAAGAGCCCTCAGGGCCTCTAGGTACCTCATTAGCATGGAGAACTCTGTTTTAGGCTACGCCACCATAGGTCACGTTTCCTTATGTGGGAAGTGTGGCTCATGTTCTGTCAAGGAGCAGGGGGTGGGATGGGGTGGGTCATGGGGGGAGGAACCTACCGTCTCCGGTGGGTACCTGCGTGCTGGGGTCTCAGACCTGCTCCACCTTACCAGATTTCCTGGCACAGTCCACTGTCCCATAAACCTGCACACTCTTTTTCTTCATCACTGAAGTCTAGGTGGCTCAAAAGGCATTGAGTGATCAAGGAAATTAAGCCTGTTTGTCTTAGTATTAAGACCAGCAAGACATCACTTTAATCTCTGTCTTGCCTCATTCACTCGAGCCTCCCAATTACCTTCCTTTTCTGTTCTTGTTCTAATGGAAACCGGCTCCCAAGGCACCAGTGTTTTGACTATAATATGTGATTGACAATTGATGTGTAATGCATAATTAATATGCCAACTGTAATATTAAAGTGGGATATAAATGGACCAATATCATTATAAGGAATTCATGTTTTATTTACAGTGGTAAAATACTAGCTCGAAGTAGGCTGGATGTTATTACACTCTTCAGAATATCAGGAAAAGAAGGGAACTTGGGAACCCAAATTGTAATAAATAAATCAAAATGATAACAATTATTCAAATATTGCAATGGAAATCAAGAAATGTTAGGAGAAGAAAGAGTACTGAAGTTTAGTGAACAACCTGATGTACACCTTTAATCCCAGTACTCGGCAGACAGAGGCAGGTAGGTCTATCTCTGAGATTTCAAGGGTAGCCTGGTCTACATAGTAAGACCGTGTCTTTAAAAAGTTCCAAACAAAAAACAAACAAAAATTAAGTAAAAAATAATAAAATGGATGGCCTAAATCTAGCCATATCAAAACTTAGGTCAAATGTAAATGTTCCGAAATAAAGATAGAGATTCTTAGATCACTCACACAAGCAAGGAAACAAGACCAAAACAGATTCCCTCTTCAAGAATCTTGAGTTGTGGAACATTGTCCACTAGGCATAACATAGCTGTAGCCATCTTAATCAGGGCAACTGGGGTTACCTAAGAGGACCTTCAACAAGGTGGCTTTCTGACACTCTCTTGTAGAAGGAGGAGTTGGGGAGGATCCATAGTTTCTAGCCACTCCCTCCCTCCTGTGCTCTTCCTCTCTCCCTCTTGTGCCCTCCCTCTCTCTTGTGCCCTTCCCCCCAGCTCTGTCTAATTCTGTCTCAGCTGTTTGTGGTTTCAGGACGTGTTATAGATTATAGGGGATAAGTTAATTAAGGATGGAAGCTACTATGAAGATTTGGGGAGATTGTTACACTAGGTGAGGTAGGGGTTTTCGGTGCTATGACTATTCTTGTGTCACACACAGTCCCAGCCATGCTTACGTGAGTAAGCCAATAAGCTCATTGGTTCATCAAGGCAGACTTGAGTGGAATCTTCTCTTTGATTTGTTGTTGGCTTCCTACCCGGGCTGATTAGACACCTGTTCAGATGTCCCCCAGAAGTCACACAGCATGTGGTTAAAAGTAAGAGGACAGAAGAACCCGTACCATTCAAGCTGTAATCAAAAGAAATATGGGGCAGCGTCCTAGTGTCAGACAAGGAGGACTGCAGCCTATGGCCCATCACCAAGAACAATGAGGGCGGCAGCCACAGAGGTAAGAGACACAGTTACCAGAGGGTTTATGGCCCCAGTGTGAACGTCACAAACCGAAAGGAGAAAGAACCATGTCTGCACGTGAACTAGCAGACTTTAACACTCCTCTCCTGGAGAGACAGGGAGTCAGAGGCAGAAACTCAAACGGGAAAACAAAAGCCATCAACCTATCTCGTAAAGGACTTGGCTCTGCCTAACAACACAGAACTTCCACCAGGTCGGAGCAAATCCTCAGACACAAAACACATTGCCACACATCTCAAATAATCGAAGTGAAGTGCATTCTCCCACCGCAGAGTTAAATTAGAAGCCAGGGCAGGAAGTTACCTAGGAAATCTCTAAATATAACACTTTGAAATAACTTTACACACACACGCACACACACACACACACACAC
>NC_034600.1:25840227-25887727 GCF_900095145.1 Mus pahari
CACACACACACACACACACACACACACACACACACGCACACACACATGTAACACAGACAGGGTTTTTCTGTGTGGCCCTGGCTATTCTGGAACTCACTCTGTAGACCAGGCTGGCCTCCCAGTCTGAGATCTGCCTGCCTCTGCCTCCCAAGCCCATGAACCACCTTGTGTGCCACCACCATCCCACTAAGAGACTTATGCTTTGAATTGAATGACAATGAAAACCTGGGGCCAGTGAGGTGACTTGGTTGGTAAAGGTGGCTGCCTCTGGTGACCCAGGTTTGATCCCACATTGGGGAAGGAGAGAGCTGGCTCCCTCATGTTTTCTGACCTTCATGCCCCCATATGCCTTCATGGCTCCCCAGTCCTTCCTAGCACCTACATGCTCTTGTTAGTATGCTAATTAACTTAAAAAGGGTTTTTCTGTGTGATTTTGTATAAATGCGGCTTTTAAAGCAAACAGGATGATAAAGGAAGGAGGGAGGAAGGAAGCCATCGGAATCTGAAGTGGGATCACCTAGGGTGGGCTTCTATCCACCTTCCTCTCCCTCCTCTTCCTCTCCCTCCCCTCTTCCTCTCCCCCCATAACAACAACAACAACAACAACAACAACATTAATAATAAATAGAATATACAAAAGGAAATGAAAGCAGGAGACTGTTTCAAATGCAGGTAACCCTTTGCCGGAAGCGAAACTGCGGTGTTGAAAGTGAGGCCCTATGGCAGAAGAGGTAAGCCTCTAATCTTGCCCTCACTAACCCTCCGCCAGAGGAAAACAGTCCAAGAAGAGCAAGTCGGACATAAGGAAGCAGGGGAAGTGTTTTTGAAACAATAAATTAGTGTGATCATAGGCCAACAAGTGAGTATGTAAAGACCAGAACAGAAGTCGATGGAACTGAAACAAACCAGCGGCGGCGGTAACTCTCTCCTCTCTCTGGAAGTCTGTCTGCCCCAGCCCCTCCCCGCTCTAGCCCCCACCTCGCTTGTTCTCCATCAAGTGCCCAGACTCAGCAAGGCGAAACCTGCATGGTTTCCCTAATGTGCAGATCCTAGCCTCCAGCACACACAAGTGAACGTGGGTCAGTGAAGGTGTCAAAGAGAACTCATGAGAAGAGGCTGCGTCTGGCTAAGAACATGAGAGCTGTGAGGAATCTTGTCTGTGGACACTGACTGTGAGCTATTAGAATTTCAGTATGATGGAGAGACTGGAATGCTGCAGGTCCCGAAGCTAATGAACTTATCTTGGTCTAAGTTCTGACCTCCAAACAGCCATTCCTGGCCTACCTTTGTATCGGAACTAACACCTTGTGGCTGTAGATAAAACTCTATTAAAACCTACTGATTTAGCAGGTAACTAGCTCCTACCAACCCAAAAGCAGGGAATGGCATCAAATGGGTGTCTTAAGCCTACAGGATAACCCCATCTTGGTCTACCTGCCTCTCTGATGTACCCACTGATGTATTTCAAACTGCCTTGATTCTGACTTTTTCTCTTTTGTAAAACTATAAAAACTTAACACAACCGCCTCTGCGCTGGAACAAGGAATTTGGGGTAAGCTAAATCTGTGTTCCCTGGGGCCAGGGTCATTCAAAATGGCTCCAGAATAATAGAGTGAAAGCTGTGGCTTTTACATCAGCAGTCTCAAAATCTAGAAAGACCGAGAGAGAGTGATACTAGGTGATAGGAAGGATGGATAGCTGGCAAAGGGACACTCTGGACTGTTAATGGGGTTCCCTGTAGCTGGCTAGAGGCTCCTTATTCCCTCTTTGTAGCTTGGTGCGGTGATGGAGCCAAGTTATGCTTACAAGATGTGAACAGAA
This sequence comes from Mus pahari, assembly GCF_900095145.1. Classification (NCBI taxonomy): domain Eukaryota; kingdom Metazoa; phylum Chordata; class Mammalia; order Rodentia; family Muridae; genus Mus; species Mus pahari. The sequence goes on from NC_034600.1 coordinate 25,842,049, forward strand.
ATGCTCTGGAAGCTGTAGAGCAGAGCAAACCAATCCTGTGTTTATTTATGAATAGCTAACTCTCCACCCCTCGCTTCCCAAACCTGAAAAGCCATTGATCACGCCAAATTCACCCGGCTCTTCAGACCCTTTGGCCAATTTCTACCTTTGGTTTCCTCCCGCAACCAACTCCTTCTCTTTCTTTCATAAACTCCCAGCATGACATCAAACCCATTTATTGATGTTCACTCTTTCGTGTTCTTAGATCTCAAAAACAAAGTCAGAGCTAAGGAGTAGGTAATGAACACTGTGAGTATCCAGCAACTCGTGACTGTTGGTGACGACCTGCAGTGTAAATTCTTTATTCTGAGTCTTTCTTCCCACTTTTTGAGTCTATCACAAAGCATTCATATTACTTGCTTTTATCAATTTTTTTTTTTTTAATTTTCCATTCTAGGCATTGAGTTCAGGAGAGTGGATGCAGCAGGCAAGCGCTCTGGCATGGAGCTCTGTGTCAGTCTCTGCGTTATAGTCTATAACTGGCACATGCGTTGTGGCCTTGAGCAGCAATGTGCCTTAAATACTCTCCTTGCTGTTTTTGTTTTTTAAATTCCTGTTAGAACAGATAAAGCCTGGCTGCTGGATTTACATGATGTTCAGCCCAAGTTTTACCACTCATTTATAAAACAGCATTGTTAAAGCTTTGAGGGTTTTCATCTTTATTTGTGGAAATTAACTTTTACAAAGCAAAGAAAATAAAATTCCACCGGATGTAGGAGTGATTATAATTTAAATTACACAGCAGCCTCTACTTGCAGGCACAAATTATTTAATATAAGTTAAATAAAGTTGCTCCCCTAGTGATTATCCCCCAGTGATTTGTTGGAGGTTTTTAATTCTCGGTTTTTAATACAAAGAACTGAACTGACCAGTAAATCCTGTTGTACAACTTCGTTGTTGTTCTCCCTCTTCTAAGATAATCTTGGGGTTTTACCTTGTGGGCATTTCTGTACCTGACTTTTCTGTGTCAGGACAAAACCACCATATGCACAGGTGATTTGAGGAGGAAAACTGGATAGCCAGAGGGAGACAGGTGTGGCTGGATGGGAACCTAGGGCAGAGGAAGGTATAGGGGAGGGCTTCAAGAGGAGGGTGATTCCAAACAACTATATGGAAACCCACTATTTTATAAACTTCCTTTAGAAAGGAGTTTAAATGCAGTTATTCTGTACAAAGACAATGTTCCCTCCTGAAGCCATAGGTTGTCAAATACAACATTCAGTGCCAGGCATGCAATACCCCCCTTCAAGGCTGTTGGTCAGGGGTCATTCTAGAGACCTCCCAGAACAGTATAATCTATTGACATTGCTCTTGGTTGCCCACCGGAATGGTGGTAAGAAACCAAGCTGATACTGACTTGGAAGCTTTCTACTGGCTGCTTTTCACAGGACTGGAAAGAGCTATGTAGGTTGCTAGGGGAGACCAATCATCAGCAGTGTTACCCAGCTGTGAACTCCCTGAGTGTCAGGAATGACCAGTCTATGGGCACAAAAGTGCCATGAATCTTAAGGGCGTAACCAATTACATTCTGGTTAGGTTTAAGGCTCACTTCACAGGAGGAAGCTCACGGCTGGGACTGTAAATGAAATCTGGCCAAGGATCCATGGCTGGAAAGTTCATGGGCCCCAGGAAGGAACCTTCTACAATTATTTTGCTGAATAGACATAGTATCAAATTGCCACTAAGCACTTATTCCTGTTCCCATAGACTATCTCAGCCCTCAGTCCTTATCAGTGGAGCCTGTTATTGCAGTGACCGTGTTAATGCACAGCCTCATGCCTGTGCAAAGTGCAGGGAACAAGTGTCTGTACAGTGCCACCCATAAATAGTACACTGAGATCATGTCTTACCTCCATAAGGCTCAGGGGGACGATTGTGGAAGAGGAGGCACAACGGAACAGTATCTTTCAGCCATGAGAAGGTCACTGCATTCATGAACCTCACCGCAGACCCAGCGGCTGCTGCAGAAGACAAAGCTATTTAACGTTCCAGCATCAGGGAAGGAGAGGTACATGAATCCTCAGGGACCCCAAGCTGTTGACAGCTGCTTGGGGTGGGGAAGTCAGGTGTTTTGTTTTGTTTTTCTCTCAGGGCTATGGCCTCTGGTAGGTTGAACAGGCTTCAGTGATGACCTCACACTTATATGGTCAGCATTACCTAAACTCACAGGGTTATTAAAAGAAGAAGAGGAGGAGGAGAAAGAAGAGGAGGAGGAAGATAAGGTCATGAAGTTGGAGGGTCTGGGAGGGATTTAAGGGGGTCTCTGTGGGGCATGGGCTGCGTACAGGCAGCCTGGTCTCCAGTCGAGCATAGGTCTTGAACCCCCGGGGGATCCAATGGGTGGTGATTTCCACCTACATGGGATGGAAGGTGTTCAATCTTGTCTCTTGGACCCTTAGCTCCTGTCAAAGTTACCGCAGTTCCAGCAGAAGAGGTGTGTGACTATCAGTCACGCAGACCATGTCCTAAGCTCCTGGCATTCTGGCTAGACTCCACCCCCACAGTTACCTGACTCTAGCCAGGTATGCTACTCCCCACAGGTACCTGATAGCCCACCCCACTATAAAAGGGGCTGCCTGGCCCCTCCTCGCTCTCTTAAAACTCTCACCTTTCTTACTCTCATCTCTAGCCCTCTTTCTCTCCCTCCCTTCCCCCTTCTCTTCATGTGGCCATGGCCGGCCTCTCTCTTTCTACCTTCTCTCCTTCCCCTGCCTTTCTACAATAAAGCTCTAGAACCGGAGACAGCCTCTGCTCATCAAGGCCTACCCTGTTTGAACGATGGGATAGGCTTTCCCCTAATGAGCCACGTCTAACCCCCCGCACCCCAGCTCTAGCCACAGACCAGACCAAGGACTCTCACCTGCGTGGGAACCACACAACCCAAGGACTCTCACCTGCGTGGGAACCACACAACACCTCTCTCTCCCTGCCCTCTCCTCCCTTTGGCCCCAGGGCTGACTGAGCCGCCCCCAGGGCCCACATTCTGTTCTCAGCTCTTCCTCGGTGTCCAGCTGTGTCTGGGACGCCGGAGGCTGAGAACCTGGTACTTAGGGCTGCCCCTTGTCCACCATCCGCCAAGCTGGGGCCAGTGGCTTCACATAGCCAGACACCTTCCCGAGTCTGCCTGCCCAGAGCACTGGAACTCTGGTGGGACGTGGATTTTCTCCCACTCCCTTTATTCCCCAGGTGCCCACTGCCCTGCAGGTCTCAAGAGGTAGATATAATAAAAATACATTCTACATATGTATAGGATTCTCAAAGAATACATTAAACTCTCATGTTAAATAAAAAGCCCTTATAGTGACAATTAAAAACTTCTAAAAAGAAAAAAAGCATATATAGTCTGCCTCAACAGTCATTGTTTTAAATATTGTCACAAACACTTTTAAATGTAGAGTATGCCCCCCCCCATGCTGAAAGGCCATTTACATAAATTCTACCACATTTGAAATACTTGCTTTCAGGTATTGGAATGCCCTCTACTTGCTGGTACTCGTATCTTTAAAGACAGTTATGATGGTGTACACCTGAAATCCCAACTCTACAGAAGACAGGAAAATCACAAGTTTGCGGGCAGTCTGGGCTACATACTGAGTCCCAGATCAGCCTGAGAGAGTAAGAAAAGGAAAATAAACAAACAAACAAAAAAAAAAACAACAAAAAAAGAAATTGTAACTTTATTTACACTATTGTGTTATTTCATAGCGTAAGTCTTCCAGCTGAAAACTGACAAGTTAATAGTATTTTCTAAAGTTATATACAGACAGCATGTACCTTTGATGGGCTTAACCACATGAGTTTCATACAACAGTTTAAAGATTCGCTATCACAAGTTTTCGATAATAAATTTGGCATGTGAAGATTCCTTTTCTTTCCTATTTGTCAGATAAAATCAATGTAATGATGTTCACATCTCAACGTATAACCCTTAAATATTAACAAGAATCGGCTTGTGTTAGAATCCTTAGTTCTCTGAGCAAACCCTTACTTCCGGTTCTCGGTTTACTCCACAGCATCAGGTCCGGGTGGTTCTGAGTGTGCGGACGTGAGGGTAGGTGGTAGTGGTTCTTACTTGCTGGGAAGCTGGGATAGGCCAAGTATCACACTATATCCTTACATAGGTATTATCTTCTTCCATAATGGTCACAACAGTGAGCGGCAAACACGATACACCCACCCTGCAGATGACGTCGGGTCTTAGAGAGTGTCAAGACAAGGCTCAAATTTCACTAGTTGGACCATGCCTTAGCTGAGATGTGAACGATACATCCTAGAGCCCAAATCCTGGCTGCTAACCATCAGAGAGGACTATGCGCATGCCAAGCAGCAAGACTCCAGCCCCACAGTGAGGGAGCGGAAGCTGAAAACCACAGATCAGTCATTAGCTACAGGCGATACCGTGCTCTGTGTCCTTTAGTGAATTTTATTACTCTGATATTTAGCTTATATTTATTTATATATAATATATATAATAATATATGTCATGATAATATATAATAACATGTAATTTCAAAATACCTATATTATATTTATAAATATTTATTTATGCAGGTAGGAAAGGTGAGACAATGTCTTATGTAGCCCAGTGTGGCCTCAGCTATCTTTAAATACTCTTTATCATCATGGATGACCTTGAACTCTGACCCTACTGCCTCCATTCTTCTGCTCATCATGGTTGGCTCTGACTTCTGCTTGTTTGTTTTTTAACTTTTTAAAAATTGATTGATTGATTTTGTATCCACAGTTTTCCCTCCCTCTCCTCTTCCCAGGCCCTCCCCACCACGTGCTTCCCTACCCCCCAATCGACTCCTGTTCTGTTTCTCTTCAGGAAAGAATCGGTCTCCCATGGGTTTCAAACGACCATGATATATAGCACTTCCTTTCCTATTAAGGCTGGAGGAAGCACCCTGTTAGAAGAAAGGGTCCCAAAGGCAGGCAGCAGAGTCAGAGGCAGCCCCTGCTCCCACTGTTAGGAGTCCCACAAGAAGACCAAGCTACACCGCTGTAACATGTGTGCAGAGGGCCTACGTCAGTCCCAGGCAGTTTCCCTGGTTGTCGTTGGTTCAGTCTCTGTGAGCCCCAGGTTCATTCTGGGTTTTCTTGTGGTGTCCTTGAACCCTCTAGTTCCTACAATCTTTCCTCCTCTTCTTCTGCAGGATTCTTTCAGCTCCACCTAAATGTTTGACTGTGGGTCTCTGCCTCTGTTTCCACCAGTTTGCTGGATGAAGCCTCTCTGATGACGATTGGATCAGGGACTAATCTATGAATATAGCAGAATATTATTAGGAATCATTTCATTGACTTTTTTCCAGTCATATTTGGTTCCACCCAGGTCTCTGGGCTACCCAGCCTCCAGTTCCTGGCCCTCCGGGCAGTGTCAGAGGAGGGCTCCCTCTCATGGCATGGGTCTCAAGCTGGACCAGTCATTGGTTGGCCACCTCACAATTTCTATGCCACCTTTATCCTACCACATCTTGTAGGCAGGACAAATTTTGTGGCTTGGTTGGTGTTCTAATGCCTCAACTAGAAGATCAACTTGGTTACAAGAGATGACCAGTTCATGTTCTATATGTGCTATTGCTAGGAGTCTTAGCTAGGGGTCATTCTAATAGATTCCTGGGAGTTTCCACTGTAACTAGGTTTCTAGTTTGGCCCAGAGATATGCCTCTATTCCAGTTGTCTCTCCCAGTACTCTCTCCTTTTGTCCTTGCCCAACCTGATCCTTTCTGCTCCCATGCCCACCCCCTATTCAGATCCCTCACCCTGTTCACTTGAAATGTTGAGCCCTCCTTGTTATTTAGTTTATATGGGTTTGTGGATTGCATACGTATCCTTTACTTTATCAGTAATATCCTCTTCAACTTGAGCACCTACCATGTTTATCTTTCTGGGTCTAGGTCACCTCACTCAGGATGATCTCTTCTAGTTCTACGCATTTGCCTGAAAATTTTGTGATGTCATTGTTTTTAACAGCTGAGTAGTACTCTGTTGTGTAAAGGTACCATCCTTTGGTTGATGGACACCTAGGTTGTTTCCAGTTTCTGGCTATTACAAATAAAGCTGCCATGAACATAACTGAGCAAGTGTCCTTGTGGTAAGGTAGATCTTCTTTTGGGTGTATGCCCAGGAATGGTATAGCTGAACCTTGAGATAGATCAAGTCTCAGTTTTCTGATAAACCACCATATTGATTTCCAAAGTGGCTGTATAGGTTTACACTCCCACTAGCACTAGAAGAGTGTTCCCCTTGCCAGCATGAGCTGTCACTTGTGTTTTTGATATCAGCCATTCTGACAGGTGTAAGATACAATCTCAGAGTTGTTTTGATTGTTTTGACTTGCGTTTCCCTGATGACATTGAACATTTCTTTAAGTGTTTTTCAACCACTTTAGATTTGTCAGTTGGAAATTCTGTTTAGATCTGTACCCCATTTTTAACTGGATTATTTGGTTTGTTAATGTCTAGTTCTTTATATATTTTGAGTATCAGCCCTCATCAGATGTGAGGTTGAAGATCTTTTCCCAATCTGTAGGCTGCCATTTTGTCCTTTGACAGTATCCTTTGCTTTGCACAAGCTTTTCAGTTTCATGATGTCCCACTTATTGTTGATCTTAGTGCCTGTGCTATTGGTGTTCTGTTCAAGAAATTGTCTCCTGTGCCAGTGCACTCAAGGCTATTTCCCACTTTCTTTTCCATCAGTTTCAGTGTATCTTGTTTAATGTTAGGTCTTTGAGTCATCCATTTGAGTTTTGTGCAGGATGATAGATACAGATGCATATGTCTTCTGTAGGTATATACAGACATCCAGTTATACCAGCACCATTTATTGAAGATGCTTTCTTTTTTCCATATTGTATTTCTGCCTTCTTTCCTCATTAAATATCAGGTGTCCATGGATGTGTGGATTTACATCTGGGTCTTCAATTTGATTTCATTGATCAACTTGCCAATACCATATGTGGTTTTCACTACTATTGCTCTGTAACACAGTTTGAAATTAGGGATGATGACACCTCTGAAAGTCCATTCATTGTATAGTATTGTTTTAGTTATCATGAGTTTTTTATTTTTCCTATATGAATTTAAGCATTGTTCTCTTAAGATCTGTCAAAGTCTATATTGGAATTTTGATTGGGATTGCATTGAATCTGTAGATCACTTTTGGTAAGACATCTATTTTCACTATGTTAATCCTACTGATCCATGAACATTGGAGATCTGTCCATCTTCTGATATCTTCTTCAATTTCTTTCTTCAAAGACTTGTAGTTCCTGTCATAGAGGTCTTTTACTTCCTAGAATTCTTGGTATAATTCTTGGTTAGAATTATACCAAGGTATCTTTTATTATTTGTGCCTATCATGAAGGGTGTTGTTTCCCTGATTTCTTTCTTAGCCCGTTTATTGTTTATACAAAGAAGGACTACTGATATTTTTGAGTTAGTTTTGTATCCAGCCATTTCACTGAAGGTTGCTTATCAACTGTATGAGTTCCCTACTATAATTTTTAGGGTTGCTTATATATACTATCATGTCATCTGCAAATAGTGATACTTTGACTTCTTCCTTTCAAATTTATCCCTTTGATCTCCTTTGGTTGTCTTATTGCTCCAGCTAAAACATCAAGTACTATATTGAATAAGTAAGAAGAGAGTAGAAAACCTTGTCTTATCCTGATTTTAGTGGAATTGCTTTAAGTTTCTCTCTCTTTAATTTGATGTAGGTTATCAGCTTGCTGTATATTGCATTTATTATGTTTTGGTATGCGCCTTGTATCCTTTATCTCTCCAAGACATTTTTCACATAGGGCGGTTGAATTTTGTCAAAGACTTTTTCAGCATATAATGAGATGATTATGTTTTTTTTTTCTTTCAGTGTTCTTATATAGTGGAATACACTGACAGATTTTCGTATGTTGAACCATCCCTGCATCTCTGAGATGCAGCCTACTTGTTCATGGTGAATGATCTTTTTGATGTGTTCTTGGATTTGGTATGTATTTTATTAAGTATTTTTGTATAAGTTTCACCAGGGAAACTGGTGTGAATTTTTCTTTCTTTGTTGAGTCTTTATGTGTTTTGGGTATCAGGGTGATAGTGACCTTATAAAATGAATTTGACAATAGTCCTTCTGTTTCTTTTTTTATGAAATAATTTCAAGAGTATTGGTGTTAGCTTTTCTTTGAAAATCTGGTAGAATCGAGCTAAAATAGTTGGGCCCTGGGGTGATTTTTTTTTGTTGTTGTTGTTATTTTTTTCGTTTTACTTTTTGGTTGGATGATTTTAAATGATTGCTTCTTCCTTCCTTCCTTCCTTCCTTCCTTCCTTCCTTCCTTCCTTCCTTCCTTCTTTTCTTAGGTATTATAGGTCTATTTAAATTGTTTATTTGATCTTGATTTAGCTTTAAAAAAATTGTTCATTTCATTTAGATTTTCCAATTTTGTGGAGTACAGATTTTTGAAGACCTAATGATTCTTTGTGTTTCCTCAGTGTCTGTTGCCATGCCTCCTTCTCATTTCCTCAGTGTCTGTTGTCATGCCCTTTATTTCTGATTTTGTTAATCTGGATATTCTCTCTCTGTCTTATAGCTAGTTTGAATAAGAATTTGTTTATCTTCTTGATTTTCTCAATGAACAAATTCTTTGTTTCATTGATTCTTTGTGTTGTTCCCTTTGTTTCTATTTTATTGATTTCAGCTCTGAGTTGGATTATTTCCTGCCATCTACTCCTCTTGTGTGTGTTTGCTTCTTTTTGTTCTAGAGCTTTCAGGTATGCTGTTAAGTTGCTAGTATAACATTTCAGTAATTTCTTTATGAAGGCACTTAATGCTATGATTTTCCTCTTAACACCACTTAAAATGTGGTCCCATAAATTTGGGAATGTTATACATTCATTTTCATTGAATTCTAGGATGTCTTTGTTTCTGAAGTTCTTCCTTGTCCCAGTAGAGAGTTATTCAGTTTTCATGAATTTGTAGGACTTCTGTCCTTTGTTTTGTTAAAGTCCAGTTGTAATTCATTGTGATCTGATAAAATAAAAGGGGTTATTTAATATTAATATCTGTTGAGATTTGCTTTGTTACGAAGTATATGGTCAATTTTGGAAAATGTTGTATAGGGTGCTGAGAAGAAGATATATTCTTTTGTGTTTGGATGAAATATTCTGTAGACATCTGTTACATCCATTTGAATCATAACGTCTGTTAGTCCCATTATTTCTCTGTTTAGCTTACGTCTGGATGACTTGTCCACTGGTGAGACTGCATTGAAGTCTCTCACTATTAATATGAGTGTTCAACATGTGATTTAAACTTCAGTAAGGTTTCTTTACTAATATTGGTAGGTACCCTTGCATTTGGAGCAGAGCTGAGACCCATCTTGTTGGGTTTTTCTTTGATGAGAGCGAAATGTCCTCCCCCATCTGGTTTAATTAACTTTGGTTAGACAGGTCTATTTCCTTAGCTATCAGAATGGCTATACCAGCTTGATTCTTGGCTCCATTTGCTTGAAAAATCTTTTTCCAGCCATTTACTCTGAGGTAATGTCTATCTTTGATGTTGAGGTGTGTTTCATGTATGTAGTAGAGTGATGACTCCTATTTTCTTATCCATTGTCTTAGCCCATGTCTTTTTATTGAGGAATTGAGACCACTGATGTTGAGAGGTATTAATGACAAATGATTGTTAATTCCACTTATTTTGATGTTGTTGGTAGTGGCAGTAATGTGTGTGTGTGTGTGTGTGTGTTTCCCTTATTTTGGCTTTGCTGGTCTAGAGTTATTTATTTTCTGTGTTTTCTCATGTGTATTTAACCTCCTTGTTTTGGAGTTCTCCTTCTGGTATCTTCTGTAGGGCTGGATTTGTGGATGATATTATTTAAATTTTCTTTTGTTATGGAGTATCTTATTTTCTCCATCTATGGTGATTGAGTTTTGTTGAATATAGTAGTCTAGGCTGGAATCCATGGTCTCTTAGAGTCTATAAGATATCTGTCCAGGCTCTACTAGCTTTTAGAACCTCTTTTGAGAAGTCGTGTGTAATTGTAATAGGCCTGCCTTTATATACCACTTGGCTTTTTCCCCTTGCAGTTCTAAGTATTTCTTTGTTGTGTAGATTTTGTAGGTTTTTTTTTTTAATGTAGAGAGGGGACTTCCTCTTCTGTTTCAATTTATTTGGTGTCCTATAAGCTTCTTGTACATTTATTGGCATCTCTTTCTTTAGGCAAGGGGAATTTTCTTCTGTGATTTTGTTGAAAATATTTTCTGGGCTTTTCAGCTCAGAATCTTCTCCTTCTTTTATTCCTATTATTCTTAGGTTTGCACTTTTCCTAGTGTCCCAGATTTCCTGGATGTTTTGTGTCAGGAGCTTTTTAGATTTAATGTTTTCTTCTATTCTCGTGTATATTGATTTCTTCTATTGTATCTCCTATGGCTGAGAGTCTTTCTCCCATATCTTGAATTCTGTTGTTGATGCTTGTGTCTCTGGCTCCTATTGGTTACCTAGATTTTTCCATCTTCAGGATTTCCTCAGTTTGTGTTTTCTTTATTGTTTCTATTTCCATTTTCAGGTCTTGAATAGTTTTATTCATTTCCTTTACCTGTTTGTATTTTCTAGGTTTCTTTAAGAGATTTATTAATTTCTTCTTTAAGGATCTTATTATTTTCATAAGATTGAATTAAATCATTTGTGCTTCAGCTGTGTTGGAATATCCAAGGCTTGCTGTAGTAGGAGAGCTGGACTCTGGTGGTGTCATATTTCCCTGGCTGTTGTTGATTATGTTTTTATGCTGGCCTCTAGCCATCTGGGTTTTGGGGTTATTATAGGTTTAAGTGCTGATTTCTGACTTTATCTTTGTTATATGGATGTTTTTTTAGATGTTTTTCCTGTTGGTTTCTGTTTCCTCTCTAGTCTTCTGGCCTGAGTGGCCTGGGCTTCTGGTGACCAGTGAGCCTTCAAGTCCAGTAGGCTGTCTCTGCTTGGGTTTTTGCAGCCTGAATGGTGTCTGGGTTTTTGGGTGTCAACACTGCCTCAGGGGTCCCAAGTACCTGTGTGGCCTCTGGAGTTTTGAGTATATCTTTGTTCTCTGAGATTCATATTATAGTGTGGCCATCAGTAAATTAGAAGTCTTCTGGTGAAGTTGTAAGCCAAAATATGATCCCTGAGGGAGTGGGTCCCATTGGGGGGTGTTGGGTATGTTTTAAAAAGTACTGGAGGGCAGTAGTAGTCTTACCTGAGGACCTTAGTACTTACAGGCCTGACCTCTGTTAAAGCAGAAGTCTCGTATTGGATTTGTGGGCCAGAATAGTCCTGTTTTGAGAGTTTCTAATGGCATTAAAAATGGAGAAGAACTGGCTAAGTCCTCTCTGCTGTAAACTATCCAGCGTATTTGGAGGCATATGACCCTTAGATTAGAGGAATTCTCAAAACCTCATTTATGTGATTAAATTGCAATCACACCCGGCATACATGTGCAAGGACTATGGTAATAAGAGAAGGGAATTAATTACAATAATAATGATATAATAATGTAATTGTTAAGTATGAGCATAGTAATGTAGGAATTGAAAGTTGCAGAAGTTAAAATTAAATTTCTCTCTTCAATTAAGAAGCAATATATTTATATTACCTTAAAATATTAGAGGAATATTCATTTCAGTGAGCTTTCTTTCCCCTTGGTAAATTACTCTTCAGAACTCAGGCAAGATTTCACAGTTTCCCAATCACAGTGGAGGAGTGGTTCTGATGCTTTGATTTAATTGGGAATCTGCAAGTACTAACACTGAAGGTCCTTGTTCCCAATTGGTTCTTGATCAATCAATCAAGATGCTAGTAGCCAATGGCTGGGCAGAAAAAAAGAAAAGGAATTTCCAGGGTCCCACAAGCTAGGAGAGAAAAGAAGGAGAATCAAGATACAGGGCGGGGGTGGGGGGAGATGCAGGGGGAAATGCAGGGGGAGATGGAAGAGTCAGAGCTACAGGGGAGATCTTCCAAAAGATCTTCCAAAAGTAGGTGGGAAGGAAAGTGTCCCATGGAAGGGCAGCCCAAAAGCATTTGGGGCAGCAAGACCAATGGGCTTCACAGAAGGTAACCAGGCAACTGAGTTGGGGAAGATTTAGAGGTGTTGAGCTAGGAGAAAAGGTAAGGGTGTGCTAGCCATGGGAGGCTTAGAAAAGTCTAGCCATTGGGCCAGTAAGGCAGGTTAAAAATGATCTAACGTGTGTGTGTGTGTGTGTGTGTGTGTGTGTGTGTGTGTGTGTCTTTCGTCTGTGGATAGCTGCTGGGTGGATGCATACTTGCTACTCACTGAGAGCTCAAAGAGATGTAGCAAAAACTACCCATTACTACACTCTAGATTTCTTACCCAAAAAGAACTCTGGACCTTCAGTAGTTCTCCCTCAAATACAATAAACTCTTAGGAAATAAATTCATTAATGAGTGAATATCAAAGCTTTTAAAACTCTATCACGGAATCTTTGTCATCCAGTATGGTGGTTTGAATACACTTGGCCCAGAGAGTGGCACTATTAGGAGGTATGGCCTTGTTTAAGTAGGTGTGGTCTTGTTAGAGGAAGTGTGTCACTGTGGGAGTGGGCAATAAAACCCTCCTCCTAACCATGAGAGAGCCAATCTTCTCCTACCAGCCTCCAGAGAAAGGTATAGAATTCTCAGCTCTTTCTCCAGTACTATGCCTGTCTGGACACTGCCATGTGCCCTGCTATGATGATACTTGACTGAACCTGTAGGCTAGACCTAATTAAATATTGTCCCTTATTAGAGTTGCCTTGGTCATGGTGTCTGTTCACAGCAGTAAACCCTACCTAAGACATCCAGTATTTATTCTCCTTTTAAACAATGCATTTTTAACTATGTATATAAATGTGTTGGGGTGGGTGAGGTGGGTATGGGCATGAGTGTGTGGGTGCCCACGAAATACATTGTATTCTCTGGAGCTATAGTTACCTGTAGTTGCTAGTCGCTGGGCATGAATACTGGGAATCAACTACAAGTGCACACTCTTAATCACTGAGCTATCTCCAGCCCTTAAATCTTTTTTTTTTTAAGCAGTTTTTGAATGTGGTGACACCAGATTTTTGCCCCCTTTTTTGTTTAATTTTTTTTATTAATTCAAAAGAAGGAAACATCATGACAACTGAAAATATTGCAAGCTAACAAAGATGTCTTATTTTTTAAAAGTCATAGATAGAAGAAAAATAAAACAATCCTAAACACTTTGTTGAGAGTTCCAAATAGATGGCTCATGATAAACCTGCAAGAGATTTTTATTCATAGCATGTAATCTGAAAATACTTCTCAGGTTTCTACTGATCAACTCTGAATAAAAATCTCACTTTAGATGACAAAAAAATGTTCATTGATGTTGCTCATGCATTTCCACATAAAAATGGAATGGAGTCATTGACTACAGGTAGAAATGCACAAAATGATTCAAGATAAATACGCTGCTCTGAGGCTACACATTCAACTTTTGCCTGCCAACTTGATTTCTGAATTGGGCACTCATGGATAAAAAGCAGGTGATCTGAAAATATTGTGTGTGCCTTTTAAAAGTCAGTGTCATGTAATGTTCCTTTTGGAAAATTTTATGTTACATGGTATTAGACCATGGGCTGAGCTGAATGTAACATTATGTATTAAAAAGCACACAGTACGATTATAGTATGTGTCAGAACAATGAATTGTTACATCAGATGTCTGTTCATCTGTAAACAGAATCGTTGGTAAGTCATTGTCAGAAAGATTATGTGCATATACTGTTGTCTAAGATGTGTGTCCTCCAACACCCGCACTCTGTGACCTGTGGCCAGTTAAATGGCACGTTCAGTATGTTTCACAGTGAGAACACACATTGCAAAAGCCAAAGTTGAAGGTATTTTGGTTTCATCGGTGGTGTCTTTACTAGAGGAAAGAGGCAACAAGACCATGGAGCGTGTGCTTGTGGCATCTGTAGCAATTAGAAATCCTTCGGTGTTCAAGTGATAGAAATGTCATGGGCAGCACAGAGCCATGTGAGAATGTTTTCCTCAGGAACAGTGACTAGACAGGGTTTTGCTTCAACAAAGCAGTGATAGCAGATTGGCACTTCAGGGCCTTCATGGGTGTTCCAAGCTCTCTGGTTATTCCAGGTATTGTCATAGGAAAAGACAGGGAAGTGGTAGTTCCCCCCTTTATCCAGAAATCCAGAGTATTTCCAATAGCCAACTATATAGCTCTAAGCACCCAAACTTGTGTCTCTGAGCACCTTCAGCTGCAGATTAAGTTGATGAAAGCAGGTCTGACCATGGAGGTGAGGAGGAGGAACTCTGTTGGTAACAGATGTTAGGTGAGGCAGTTACAAGTGCCTGACACAGACACAAGTGACTACTGATCAGTGAAGCACGGTGGGAAGATTGCTCATTGATTAGATCACTTCCTGTGATAGCTGGAGAGGTTTCGATCCCCAGAACCCATGCAAGTGCTGGGTGGGTGCAGGAGCCCACTTGCATTCAGCTCTTAGCGATGGATATCCTCAGAGCAAACTGGCTGACTAAACTCTCTAAAGCAGAGAACTCTTGGTTTAACTGAGAGACCTTGCCTCGTGAGCTTAGTGGAGATCAGCTGAAGATGACTTCTGATGCCTTCTTGAAGCCACCACGATCTTGTTGCCCTCACCCACACCCACATACATGCACAAACACACTCACACATACACACACAGATACACAGGCACACCGACAACACACACACATAAACACATATCACATGAAAAGAAAAAAAAAGGGCAAGAGGCGTAGGATGGGGATAATCATATATGCAGATGAGAAAACATTGACACACCACACAAATGAGGATTCTGGGTGGACTGTAAAGCAGATGTAAAAGATGAAATATAAACATAGACTGGAGCATGGATAACGTCTTCAAGACACAAGCTCCTAAGTAAAATTCATAAGTAAGACACAAGAGACAGAGACCATCAATGAGAAGGTCGACTACTAAATATTCTAAGTCGAAAACCAAATCCTCCTCACTAACACACCGTGAGTCAGGGAGCAAAAAGGCAAGGCATGGAGTAGAGTTGCTTCTAGCTTCTGGGTGTTACGAATAGTCCTTCCAGGAACACTCCTGGCTTTCTTTATGTCCTCTCATCCCCTGGTAGTTTTTTGAATGTATGTAGACATACACACATATTGAGTGAGTACAGATATGTGAGAAGCCACAGCACTGGTATAGATGTTGGAGAACAACGTTCCATGCTCGTTTAGCCTGCAGTATGGGTGATTCTCTTGTCTCCACCTTGTCATTGAAGTGCTGAGATTATAAATGAACAGCATCACAAACAGCTTCTATGTGTGCTTCTAGGACTAAACTCATTTGACTAATAAGAATGTAATTGGCACAATATAGATATAGCTGGAAGAACTGTTTGGCAGGGTCTATTAAAGCAGACATGTATAGCATAATCTATGACACCCCCCCCCACTCTTCCCCTAAGCGTCCAGAACAAAATAATTTCATCTTGTCACCAAAATGACTACAATGACATTTATGAGAGCGCTATGCATAATAGCCTGAAGTCAGAAGTTCCCCCAAAGCCAACAGTAGACTGAGTCATGACATACTCATGCGCTGTAATTCTGCACAGCAATAGAAAAGGAGGAAAGAGAAACACATAGCGCTCAAATATATCTCCCGTAATGTGGAGCGCAGAAAGCAAGATGCAAAGGTTCCCTCCTGCATGGCTGAATTTGGCGGTTCGAATGAGAATGGCCACATAGGTTCATATATCTGAGTGTTCAATTCCCAGTTGGTGGTCTATTTAGGAAGGATTGAGCGGTGTGGGCTTGTTGAAAGAGATGTGTCACTGGATGTGGGATTTGAAGTTTTCAAAAGCCCACTCTGGGCTCAGTCTCACTTTCTTTGCCTGCTGCCTGTGGATCAGGTGGTAAGCTCATAGCTACTGTGCCAGGACCATGTCTGCTTGCCCACGGCCATGCTTCTCATCGTAATGGAAACGGACTTACTCAAAGTGTAAGCAAGCCCCCAGCTAACTGCTTGGCTATGGTGCTTCTTGACAGGAGTGAAACAGTAACTGAGATGCTGAATTTCCATAAACCTTACAACAGGGAACTAGTCCGTGGTCAGAACAGCGGCTTCTCAGGTGAGATGTGTTGAGAACCTTTGGTGAGTTTCTGCAGCCTCTGCCAATGCAGAGTTCTTGGCTACGCTATTATTGTTGCCTTTCAAAAAGCACATGAAGCTTTACTCTTACTTGTGTATATTTCTTTATGTGTTTTGTAATTTTTAGTAAAAAAAAAATCTTCCTTTCTAAAAGGTGATTAGCAGGATCAGTTTTGCATCTCCACCATGGAAATAACTTTTTCCTGAGCCTTGAGGAGTTCATAGTCAAGACCCTCCCATTTGGGATTGCAAGTCCCATTCTTCTTAAAGAAGAGAAATTATGGATTTTTAGCAGTATGTGGACCAGGCATAATATTCAAGACAATTTCAACATAGGTGGATACGTTTATTTGTCTGTGGATCTCAGAGCAGTGATTCCCAACCTTCAATACAGGTCCTGATGTTGTGCTGGCCCTCAGCCATGAAATGATTTTTGTTGCCACTTTGTAACTGTTGTTTTGCTACTGTCATGAAGTGTAGTGTAGATATCCGTGTTTTTCAATGCTAGGAATCACAATCTCTATTGTGCTTAATAACACTGTGATTGATGTTTCTTATTGATATTTATTACTAATAACCTGTGGGATCACTGCTGTGTGGTAGGAACTACACTTCACATTAATTTCCTCAGCCCTTTAAAGTCTGTCCCCACAGTGTCCTTGTCACACTAGTGGCCACAACAGCACCAGGCATAGAACAGACCCTTGACATTCAGTGAGAGCACCCGGAGGGGAGGCTTTTATTTGGCTATGTGGAGTACTGAGGTTTAGGGTCAGGTTTAAACTGTAGAGTGAATCGCTGAGAACCAGAGCCCTGCTCCTATACCTACACTGAAGAGAGTCTTATGTAGTTCGGTCTAAGGAAAACTAGCAGGACATGAGGGTCATCTCAAGAAACAGTTAACATAACTTTTGCAATCATTTGGAGTCATCTCCACAGAGACATGGCTGAGGAGCTTCAGATGAACTTCCTCCATGGATGCCTCTGGGGGGGAAAAAACTGAGAAAATGTAACCCAAAACAAGAACCATTTTAAAAATCTAATAGCATAAGGTAACTTCTCCTCACTTCTGGCAAACACTGTTAGTTATAACTGAGTCAACATGTCCATATTTATGGGGTGAGGGTCCCACAAGGGTCATAAATGCCAGGAGGCAGGAGTCCTTGTCGTCCATCCTACAGGCTGTCTGCTGCAGTTTGTACTCCCACCCCCACTGCTTTAGTTATCCTGGTCAAAGGCCAGCACCTCAGGGCTGAGTAGACAGAGCTGTGTGATGCCATAAGCTGAGTCACCGTATGAGCCTGGTTACTGAGTGTCTGCACTGTGCCAGAAGTGGTGACGTGTAGACATAAAATTTACAAGGTTTATGGATAATTCTGGCCACTTCTGCACATTTCTCTCCTCCCCATCTCTTTGATTGCTTGTCTGTCTGTCTGCCTACATGGTATATGCATACATATTTGTGCAAGTATGTATGGGTGCACTCTTCCGTGTAGGCACATATAGAAGCCAAAGGCTGACTCTGGGTTTCTTCCTCTATTGCTTTCCATATTCTTTTTGAGACTGAGCCCAGAGTTTGATGTTTTAGCCTGACTGGCTGGCCATCGAGTCTTGGGGATCCTCCAGTCAGTACCATCTGCCCCATCCCAGTGCTGAAGTTACAAGAGCACATGGCCTTGCTTGTTTTTTACATGGGTTCTGGGGATCTGAGTTCAGGTTCTGATGCTCACACAGCATCACTCTGTCCTCTGAGCTGTCTCTGTAGCTGACTGTCAGAGCAAAGCAGAGAGGAAGACCGGTGTATGTGAGGAGGGCAAGGGTGTTTCAGGTTGTCACTGTCATCATCTTGCTGGAGTGAGCAGTCTCTATGACATATGGTAAAATAGAAACCAAAAGGCTCTTCAAAGCAGCTTATTCCTTTATTGAAGAAATGTATATTGCCAGGCCTAATGGCACTTGCCTATAATCTCATCTACTCAGGAGGCAAGAGAATAGTGTAGTCAAGGACAGGCTGGGCAATGTCGCTATATCTTGTCAAAAAGAAAAGGAAAAAAAATGAAGGAGAAAGGCCTAACACATTGTGCCTACTATGTGCCAGGCATGACTACATGTTGGGATACAGTGGTGAATAAGTTAACCACTAATAGTCTTTGCCAGATGAAATGATCAAACTCTAGCTCTGTCTGATCTTATTGCTGTTGATCACACTCACATCTCTATGCTTGTATCCTCCTGTGAGCACACTTCCTAATTTAGGACCTCTTTCCCAGATGACTTATTCAACAAGCATGTTATATATGCCCTAGTAAACACCAGCACCCAGCTAAACTCCGTGAAGGCCTTATGAGGTTGGTATTATTATTATTATCATCTTCTACCTTTTACAGATAAATACACTAGGCTAAGAGGTGGTTAAGTAACTTGTTCAGTGTTACAGTTAGTGAAAAGAGGAGTTGGGACTTGGCCCAGGTTGGCCTGGCTCCTGAACCCATACATATCCTTAACTAAGACTATGAGCTCAAGAAATTGGGACAGGGCCATCTAATTCCCTACTGCTGCCACACTCCATGTTGGTACCTTACAGCCACCCAAATGTGATATAGAATACACAGATAGATAAATGCAAACTGTCTCAGAGGTCCTGGGACAGATCCAAAGTTGGGGGTTGGGGAGAAAGAGTAGGTGTGTGTGTGTGTGTGTGTGTGTGTGTAAAAGAAATTTCTGCCAATTAGCACAAAACTGAGCTCGGAATGTCTGAAAATCTGGGCAAAAAGGAAAATGTAGTGAGCCAAATGATTTTACTTGTGGTGGCTAAAAGGGCCTGGGCAGGGGCAGAAGGCCTCAGCACACTGAGGTTTGCAGTTTCTATTACCTTCACAGCATTTTGTGTTGGTGACTCTGCTGCTGTTGTGTTTGTCCCCTCCTCTGCGTTTCACAGCTCTGCTGTGTCACTTGGGATTATAGTTCAGTGTGCCAGCCAGCTAGAGAAATGTATTTATTGAATTTAGCACCTGCTGTGTGTATCACACAGATGGAGATTTAAGAGAATGGTTTATGAAAGACAGGATTCTTGCCTCTAAACATGCTTATACTGCAGCTAAAGGGGTGGGCACAGCCCTTGTCAAGAACTCAAACCAAATTGTTTTCAAACAAATATACACGTAATGCAAGTTACCAAAAGTATCCCGGGAGAACTGCACAGGCAGGGGGCAGCACTGGGAGTCTTTCCATGGGAGCTAGGTTTTGAGACTGGATTCACACCCGGAGCTCTGCACTGAGGAGACTGAAGGTTGTTCCAGAGCCAGCCATGAAGATGAACTGAACTAAGGGTCAGGAGAGGCCAAGAGTATCACGTGAAGAACAGAACCAAGAAATGAGGACGCCCGGGAGGCCATGCCTCGATTCCTTGGGGGTTGAAGGGGTGCTTCAACAGGAAGGGGTTCTAGAACACAGTACAGGGTGCCTTGTTCTATGCAAATTGTATCTTGGAAAATATAGCGGAGTCAAAAGTTGTCCAGTATGTGCTGTGTTTAGGCACTGGGCCGAATGCTTCCCTCTACATACCTGTCACGTGACGTGGGCATTATTTCCTAAGGCTCTTCAGGGAGGTTGAGTGCCGGGGGTCCTGCGTTCGCTAAAGGATAGAACTCCACATGTGAGATAGGTGGCTTGACTTCGACACTCACACCTTTGTGTACCACATACAGTTTTTCTTGAATGTTAAATATTTAAGATACACTAGTGGTGGTGATTATTCGGTGTGCCATACAGAAATGATCTTTGGTAACCAGACCTTTGCTCTCAAATGACTGAGTTCCTTAATCGTGCAGCAAGAAAAAGGAGATGAACAAATAAATAGCAGGGAGCAGATAGATGACACCATTGACACAGGTTCTTAGAACACCCTGCACAAAGGACCACAGAAGTCCTGTGGAGTTCCCCAGTCAGAGATTCCCTGTGCGCTCTCTCTGTGGATGGGATTCTGCCATTTTGTTGCCAGTGTAGGTATATTTAAAAGCAAAAACCAAACGTTTATTTCATACACCTCTGTGTATATTTGCAAGCCACAGTGAACTTGTGGAGGTCAAAGGACAGCTTGCAAGAGCTGGTTCTTACAGTCTACCACTTTTCGGTACTGCAGATTAGACTCAGGCCATCAGGCTAGGAGGAAAGGGCTCCTCCCCTCTAGGCCAAGAAGGTGCAATGCTGTACTGTTTTCTCCCTGTCTCAGGGTTAGGTGGCCAGCATGTCTCAGGACAGGGAGTCTTGCTGGACACTTGAAACAAACTTGCTAAAATGTAGGATAAGAGGAACCTCCTTACCCCCAGAGTCCTCTCTCCATAAACTCAAACATCACATGACAATTTACATAAGTAACACTCTACAAACATTATTTTTAGGGAGAGGGAAGGGACTATGTGGAGGAAGGGAACTGGAAGAGGGGGCATCGGTTGGGATGTAAAAAAATAAATTAATTAATTAAATTATAAAAAAAATATTTCTTTTGACTGCGTTATGGTATTTTATTTCATCAAACACAGATCTCTTTCTCCATTTGACAACAGACAGTGGAAACAAAAGTTATCCTTGTTAACAGTTTCTAGGTCACAATGTCCATTAAGCAGCTAATCCTGTCCACTTTCTCAGGAACAGAAAGTTTCTTAACTCAGGCTATGGAGACTGAGCAAATAAAAGTGCAGCTTGTGTACAAATCCTGTGTAAGCACAAGGGAGAAGCAGCTGGTAAGGGGCTTCGGGAGTCTTCAGCTCTAGGTAGCCCCAGTCTAGAGGGAAGGATTCTAAAGTCAAGGATTCCAGGTAAGAGTCAGGAGGAGAGGCGGGGTCGGGCTCTTCAGTTACGCATGCGCGCACGCTCGGCTCCACGCCCACCCCGCCGCCCCTTCTGCGCCGGCGCGCCGCGCAGCCCCGCCCCTCCTTCCTGCGGCGCCTTCGGGACCATGGCCGATCCTCGCGTGAGGCAGATCAAGATCAAGACCGGAGTAGTGAGGCGGTAAGGAACGGCCGGCGGCTCCGCGGCTGACGCCCGCTCTTCTCTCCTCACCGCGGGGGAAGCCGGGCGGAGCGTAGGCCCGATGCGGGCGCGGCTCCCAGGCCTGGGCGGGCGGGATGCGAGGGGCCCGCACACGCCTGGGCTGGGCGCTGCCAGGGAGCCGCCCTCGGCGCTGGCCCGGCCGCCCTCCGTGCGGGGTTCGGCGCGACCTCGGCGCTGGCCCGGCCGCCTTCCGTGCGGGGCTCGGAGCTGTCCTCCGCGCTCGTAGACCGGGAGGAGGAGGGCGGCCTGTGCCCGGAGGGCCTCGGCCTGTGCGTGCCGGGGCGCCGGCTCCCTGAACTTTGCGGTGGGGAGGCGGAGTCCACCCTGGCCTGGCCTCAGGTGGACCGGACAGCGCTCAAGTTTAAGGGACGCTGAGATCGTGGGCCTCACCCAGAAGACACGGCGACGGGGCCCTGGCCTCTGACATGGCTCACTTCCAGAGTTTGGGAACTGGGGCTTGAACTTGAGCAGCTCTGCAAACTTCTTCCCCGAAGCTCGCCCCGGAGCTGTGGGGTGCCGCCTCCCTAGAAAAGGCCAGGCCAGTCTTGTGACTTGACTCCCGACTGCTTGCTTGTACATATTGCAGTGCTCACTAGAACTAGTTGTGTTCAGACCCAAGCTGATCATACCGAAGCATTCCAAGGGAAAAGAGACACAGCCTCCTTTCGAAGCAGATCGTTCTGCAGGGGAAATAGCTTTTTTTCCTGGTGGCCCGTCTCTCCACCGTTTATTGATATTCCATCAGCCCATAGAGGAGAATCACTTTTAGAGATACTGCCCAGAGTTTTAGTACTGCGGACGATACTTTGGAAGCTTTTATTACAAACGCACTAGAAGATGGTGTGAGTAGGGGGTTGGGGGGAATAGACAGTCGGTTCTGAATTGTGTCTGACTTCAAATCTCGGTTCTGCCATTGGTTTTATGTATTCTGGAACATATATCAACGTCGCACTGTGCCTCTTTTACTGAATTTGGAAGATAAGAGTCCAAATTCTCCCTGCATTCAGTTTTTGGACAAAATACCTGTGGCACTTTTTTGATACAGTGTGATTCAAATAAATAAGATAATATATATATATATATATATATATATATATATATATATATACACTTCAGGTTAGTAACCGAGCAAGCAAATGAAGCAAGGACCCTGATTCCAGCTGGGATGCTGGGATAGAGCATTAGACTTTGTGATAACAGGAGGGAAATATGGGATCTATAGCACAAAGTACAAGCAGTCCACACTGTCCCTCAGCCCGCACTTCTCTGTTGCCAGACTTTCCTTGGCTGTGCCATTTCCTTTAGCATATTGCCTATCTTGCAGAAAAGAACTTGGATGTATAAGAGACTGCTTTAAAGTAGATATCATGAGACATGATTTCTAATGTTCTCCCATTAATAGTAATATGTTCTTGATTTTATCACCCTCCTGGTCTATATACTATTCTATAAATTTATTTAGTTCAAGTAGTTATAGCTTAACAATACATATGCTAGAGAAACATCCTTTAAGTAAGTAAGAACTAACTTGTGGCCGGTCGTGGTGGTACATGCCTTTAATCCCAGCACTCGGGAGGCAGAGGCAGGTGGATTTCTGAGTTTGAGGCCAGCCTGGTCCACAAAGTGAGTTCCAGGACAGCCAGGGCTACATAGAGAAACCCTGTCTCAAAAAAAAAAAAAAAAAGAACTAACTTGTGAGGCATTGACAAGTTCTCAGATGCCTACATAAAATGCATAGAAGTAGATAAAGTTTTCTGGGTAGACTAATAGGAAATTATCAAAGTTTACTTTTGGTATTCATATTTCAATAAGTTAATAATTTTCATGAAACTCATAATTTACCATAATCTCAAATTGCTTATTAAATGAATATGTATCATATATTTCCTCCCTGGCCCTTTGTTGACATTAAGTGTATTATTTCTTATTACATACTTTAAAACAGGGACATATACTTTTAAACTTAAAATTTGTATTTCACTTGATTACTCACATTTTATCTTGATGTATAATATCTACATCCATAAATATTACATCTTTATTTTTTCCTGAAAACTTATTTTACTATGATTCTGTCTTCTGTATTAATAGAGTAAGGCGGAATTCTACCTTTTCTGTCATCCAAAGGGGAGCATAAATGAAGCAGACATTAATTGTTAGGGAAGAATGATCATGGGCCTAAGAGCTTCAAGGGTATGCTGCTTTTCCTTCAAAGACCTCTTAGTTTCATGATTCAAGAATGTTCTTGGTTTTATGAAAGGGATTCTTTCTGCTCATTGGGTTTGTTGTATTTTGTAAAACTTGCATTTATTTGTTTACTCTGTATGGGGTGGGGGGGTGCTTATGCCAGAGCACAGGTATGGAAGTCAGAGGACAGTCTTAAGGAGTTCACTCTCTCTACCATGTAGGACCAGGATATCAAACTTGGCAGCAAGCACCTCCATCTGCTGAGACATGCTTATCAGACCTGGGCATTAGGTTTTCTTAAAAGATTAGTTTCAAGACCAGTTTCTGTTCTCAACTGTTCTCATTTTCAGTATTTCCATTTCTCTTCAGTAGTCACAAGCTTTATTTGGAAGAAATGGTTTGAAGTCATCATTCGTAACTCTGGGTCATTTAAGTTTTTCCTCACAGTTGAGAGCCACTGGAATTTATACTGTAGGCTTTTGTCCTGGAGGTCATCGGATATGTTAGACTGTGAAGTTATTCACCTATAGCAGTTGTGGTTCAGAAGTCCCCAGTTGTGGAGTTAGGATGGAGTCTGAACGGAGATTGAGAGTTAAGCGTATGGAAATAGACAGTTATATAGATGATGGTTGGCATCAGGGAGATAACGCAGTGAGTACAAGATGGCCGGCTGCTTGGTCAGGTAAAATGGTGAAGGCAGTCTAATGTGAGATGAGATACCCAACTTGTATTTTAAATGGAAGTAAAAGAGAGTTTCAGGGGAAGTACCTTAGCTGGTGTCATAGTTACTATTCTGTTTCTGTGAATAAATGCCACGACCAAGGCTACTTCGAAAAGGAAGCTTTTAATTGGAGCTTTGTTTATAGTTTCAGAGGGTGAGTCCTTGACTGTTTTGGTGGGAACAAGGCAGTTGGTAGACAGGTATGGCGCTAGAGCAGCAGCTGAGAGCTTAAATTACTTTCAGGTGAGAGGCCGAGCATACCAGAGGCTGGGCCTGATGGGCTTTGGACACCTCAGAGCTAACCCTCAGTGTCACACCCCCTCATATAAGGCCCAAATAGCTCCAGCAAGCATTCACATATGTGTGCCTATGGGGGTAGTTGCCATTCAAATCACCACAGGTGGAAAATAAGCATGAGCTCCGCAGTGCCCCACCCAGAGAAATGTTACCTTACACAGTAACAGCCAGAGGAGGGGATGGATCTCCAGGAACGGGAAGGACTTAAGGACTGCTGGACAGCAGTGAGGCTGACCTGGTGCAGAGCCTCAGAGAGAGTATCTCAGTCACAGGGTTTCTTTTTCTTTTTAGGGTTAATTCAGGCTATGGAAATAGACTTGTGCATTAGATATGAGTAGTTACATGACATTTCTCTGAGTGATAAACTTTGCTAACATGTGACCCAGTACGGACCGTTCCTAACTGGAAAATATGAAATTCAAAATGTTTAGAAATCCTAAACTTCTTGAGTGCTGATATAACATTCAACAGGTTCAGATTTTGGGGCACTTCCAATTTTGGAATTACAGATGTTCAACTGGTAAGGTTTATATAAACATTCCAACATTTGGAAAACTTTGGTTTGAAACGTGTTTGGTCCCAAGCATTAAGGGGTACTTGGACAACAGTGGGCATTGTTGGTAGATTTGGTCTGTGTACTAGTTACTATGTGTTGCTATGATAGTTACAGTTACTTAGTGTTGCTATGATCAACCCCACTACCACAACCAGCTTGAGTAGGACAGGGTTTAGTTCATCCCCCAGGTAACAAGCCAAGGCAGGAACTCAGGTAAGAACCTGAGGCAGGAACTGAAGTGGGGTCCGAGGTGGAGCACACTCACTGGTTTGCTTCCCATGGCTTGCTCTGTCTGCTTTTATATACAGCCCAGGACCACCTGTCCAGGGGTGTCACTTCCCTGGGCTTGGTGTTCTCGTGGTTAATCATGAAATTAAATTTCCCTCTTCCTGGGTGACTCTAGCTTGTCAAGTTGATAAAAACTAGTTAGCATGGTCTGGCTGGCTCTTTTAAAAATATTTAGACTTTGTGTGTGTGTGTGTGTGTGTGTGTGTGTGTGTGTGTGTGTGTGTGTGTATTAATAGGTTTATAAGTATCTGTGATGTGTCACAGCTACTCTGGCCAACCTCGCAGGGAATGACCAAATAATAGTCCCGATTTTTGTCTCGGTGCAGATCTGTGAAATTTCTGTCCTCTATCTGGTGTCTGGCCCTTGATTGACACATAGGTGGCAGCTATTGTCCTAATTCTTTTGGACAGGGGTTCCTAGGATGCAGGACACTTTCTGTTAAGTTGGTCAGTAATCTTCTCTGTACCTAGCTCCCATAGCTCTACTTTGTATATGTTGTAATTTATTCAGAGACTATTAGTGGTATACTTATATACTATCAATCTGTATACATTGGGCCTTACTTAATTTAAATTTGTGATATAAATACAAATTCCTGCCATAGTAGATTTTTTCTACATTAATTATTTAGAAAATAGTTTCTCTAAAGTAGAGGAAAATTTGGACTTGTTTTATTGATTGTGTCAAGATGTAGTATTTTTAGCTAAGCAACTTTTGCCTATTCTACATTACTAAGTAGGATTTGTGTTTACAAAATAAGTTTGTTATTAGGTATGTCATAAATTCAAGAGATGCTACATGGAAAAATGTTTTAATCTATTTCATATAAAAAGTGACTTACAACTTTAAAACCAACTTTTAATAAAGCCTGATGAACTAGGCCTTTGTTGGGTGAACTAATTGATTAAAAATACTTTCTTAAATATATCTTTTTATAACCATTTTATTTCAGATCCAGTGTGGACAAAGACCATTACAGTATTGAAAGTCTAATGACATTGCCCTGTAGCTTCCCTCTGGTTAAATGAACATGACACCAGTGGGTTAGGAGGAGGCTGGGACAGTTCTCACTGCAGTATGCTGCTCTAGCTTTAACAGTCTCTTAACTCTCTGCTTAAGTGTAGCTGACACACCATAATTACAGATCTGTAGGCCGTGATTATAGAATTTTACATCAAGACTCTGTGGGGACATTATATTGATTTTTTTTTCTTAATAAACCCTGTTCCCAAACTGTGCCATCATCCAGAATTTATATATACCTACATTCTTAGTTGTCCATATACATACACACATTATATATTACATAGTAGGAACTAGAATCAAAATGTAAATAAAATCGCCGTGCCTGGTGGCGCACGCCTTTAATCCCAGCACTCGGGAGGCAGAGACAGGCAGATTTCTGAGTTTGAGGCCAGCCTGGTCTACAAAGTGAGTTCCAGGATAGCCAGGGTTACACAGAGAAACCCTGTCTCCAAAAAAACAAAACAAACAAACAAAATGTAAGTAAAATCTTTATTTAGTTTATAATATAGTGGTATAAAAGTGAAAAATATACATAAGTAGACAAAAGGGTTTCCTCCCTAAGCTCTGGCTCCTGGTACAGTTCTCATAGTTAAAATAATGACGGATGAAGTGTGATGGGGACTGTGTGGGAAAGGTTAAGTAAAGAGCTGTGTAACAACTCCTGTAGCCTCTTGAGCTTTGCCTTTCCCTTTTTGTTCTCTTGTACCACACCTCTTTGCTTTGAGTCAGTCAGCCGGAATGGTCAGTGTCTTATTTTAAATTTTACCTTTGAACTGTAGCCTCATTTGGAAGTTTTGTGATCAGTTCTCCAATGTCATAGTCAGGAAGGCAGTGTCAGAGTGGAATGTAGGAGGTCAACCCCTCACCTCGTCTGCCAGCTGCTTGGCAAGCAGGAGCTATGTAACCTGCAGCCATATGTCTCGTCAAGCTGGAAAGGGAAAAGCCAAGGCCAAGATCACGATTTTTCCAACACAGAATATGTTCTGCTAACTGGGCTGGGATATGAAGGATCTTTCTCTCTCTCTCTCTCTCTCTCTCTCTCTCTCTCTCTCTCTCTCTCTCTCTCTCTCTCTCTCTCTCTCTCTCTCTCTCTCTCTCTCTCTCTCTCTCTCTCTCTTCCTCTCTTCCTCTCCCTCTCTTTCTCTCTTTCTCTCTCTCTCTTGCTTGCTCAATCCCCTTCCCTGTTTATATCTGTGCCCAGGGCACATGCATGGATGGATATATGTATACATGTATGTATATATGTGTATGTATATATATAGAGAGAGTCTGTGTTTTCATTGTACATGTTATTTGGTAGAAATCTTGAGATTTTGTAGTAAGATTACAAAATTATGCTAATAGAACATTTCTAAATATAGACTATAAAATAGAATATAGATGCTTAAATGTATGACCTTTCTATTTTGGTTTGCCATTTCTAACAATACATTTATAGACCATCATAATGTTTTGTTAGGATGTTGTTATGTACCTACAGCACTCAATTCCTTGGAATTTTGTCGTGGATTTGGCTGATGCGAATTTCTTACTGTCTTTGAAACATCTGGTATGGTGTTAAAACCAAATACTCAGTGAAAGTTCTTTGCCATGAACAAATGAGAACACTTCCTCTTGAAAGCCATGGAACAATTGCTCTAGGTTATTTCTGCTGTGGGAGTTAAGCAGACAGAACCCCAGATTCTACTCATCACACATCATGTCTATGACCCTAGGAAAGTTACTTAGCCTTTGGAAGCCCCATTTTTCTTAACTGAAAAATGGAATTGGCAGTTGTATCTTTTTCATGTTGTTATTAAGAAAACTGAGTAAGGCGACTACCTGGCTCAAATGCCTGATAGGTAGCAAAGGTTCAGTGTATTTAACTGCTGTCATTCGCGTCTGTCTTGGTGCTGCTGTAACAAAACAGTCTGAGACTAGGCAATTTACAAATAATAGAAAAGTATTTTTCACAGGTTTAAGGCCCCAGAATCTCCTTTTTTGACACCAAAGAGATACCTTGAGCACTGTGACAAAAGGACAAGGAGGGGTCCAGCCCTGTGTGAAGCACTTTGTAAGATCCCTGATCAACTTCTAAAGGCCTCACTCCTTAGTATGCACTGGTGATTATTTCAACAGAAAGTTAGGAAGGCCACAAACAAGCCATAGCAAGACATAGAAACACAGGACATTCGGAGGAATGTCAGTGGGTCCCAGGACAGAACCTAGAACTTGATTGCGTTTTTAAATTGGGATAAAATCTTGGTTCTCAGTTACTTGCCCAGTGTCTGACTGGTGTTGGAGAGGGAATGAGTATGACACTTTCATGATTGGGTAGTTTCTACAACTGTGGTGGTGTTGTTCTGTTAATTACTGAGGTGGTAATTCTCTGGTTCCAAACCCCAGCAAAACTTTTTTTTTAATAGAAACAAATGCCTTGTTTCCATATCATTAATTCCCAAAATCCATTGTGGTTTACAATTGTAAAAAAACAATATCTATATTTTTTCCAATTTTTAATTTGTTATTGTGTATATACACATATGTATTTGTGCATGATGGGAAAGGAGAGCACAGGACAACTTTACACTGTTATTTTGTTCCTTCCACTTATGTGAGGGTTCCAGCAGTCTCGCTCAGGTCACCAAGCTTACTTGGCATGCACATTTACTCGCTGAATCATCTTTCCCTATTCCTATATTTTTAATGCTAGATTATATTATAGATTCTCCTCAGTATTTTGCTTTTTACTGAATTCTCTAGTTGTTGAGAGACCTGTGCCAAAGAAGTATTTTATGGCTCTCTTAATGTGCATCTATGTGTTCCTGTTCTAACCTAGCCCATTACAAACCTTTGTAAAGGATAGTGAAGCAAATAGCCATTAGTGTAACAGTGAATGTTCTCAGTCTCTAAATAATACTGCTATACTTTAGTGAAAAGTTATTCTCTGAAATAACCATTCTGTACTGTACTCTATAAAACCTATGAAGCCTATAAGTCCACTGAAGTGCATTTAAACTTAATACAGTAGTATAATTTTGATATCTGATGTTAAATTCTAAGGGTTCTGCATTATGTTAAAAATATATAAAGAATTTTTTAAGGCTGAGAAGTTCTTATCTTTACAGTAGTCAAAGAGATAGTGTTTAATGGCTTTCATAGAATAGGTGTGTTATTTGCCAGCTCGGCTAAGAAGTGGTAGAGACTAGAAAAAGTTCATGTGTCAGGGTTCCAGCTCAGCAGTCTAGAACTATTTACTTTATAACTAAAAGTGAGAGACTGAGAAATGGAGAATAAGAGAGAAACTGTAGCTATAACAAACAGCTTTCAATATGGTTCTTCAAGATGGCATGATATTAAACATACCATATCAGGGATGTACTTAAAAACTGGAAATTTTAAGCACTGTTTTAATGTTATAAATGCTAATCTGTTGTCTTGGTTAGGTTTTTACTGCTGTGAACAGACCCCATGACCAAGACAACTCTTATAAGGAGGACAACATTTAGTTGGGGCTGGCTTACAGGTTCAGAGGTTCAGTCCATTATCTGCAAGGCAAGAACGTGGCAGCATCTAGGCAGGCATGGTGCAGGAGGAGCTGAGAGTTCTACATTTTCATCTGAAGGCTGCTAGGAGAAGACTGGTTTCCAGGCAGCTAGGATGAGGGTCTTAAAGCCCATGCCACAGTGACACACCTACTCCAACCGGGCCACATGATTACCCATGATTGGCTCATTTAAACTCAGCAGAATGACCACAAATTTGCAGAATGGTATGTGCAAAGGCAGGAATGCTAGGAGACCTGAGGGGCGGGTTAGCAGAACATTTGGTTCAGTCCAGGAATGTTCCAACAATGGCCTGCCTGGGCGTGCCCAGGCTTGTCTCACTGTGCTCTCCGCCTCAGGCTTACAAGCTTACAAACAACTATTTCTCTGGACATAAGTTGCATGAATCCCAGGCCTTAAATTTCATTTCCCTTCAGGCCCAGGATAATTTTGCCTTTTTCAAATTCAGAAGCAAGTGGGAGTGGGTGGGAGGGCATGTGTGTGTTCTCCTCCCACCGTCCACTGTAGAGCCTAGGCTCAGGGCTGACTGACTATGCTGGTTGCCTGTGAGCGCTGAGACCTGGCCAGCTTTTCTCCACTTGGGTCCTGTGGGGGTTGAACTCAGGTTCTCAAGCAAGCACTTTCCTGGCCCAGCTATCTCTGCAGCCTCCTTTTTCATGTTCATTTGCTCATGATTGTACCATGAGTTTTCCCAGGGGCAATGCAATATTACAACAGATTGAATGTAGAAACAGGTATGAGAATCCAGCCATTTTTGTTAATTTAGACAAACATGGAAAATGCTACCATTTTCACTATTTGCTTTGAAAAAATAAAATTACTTTTTATAAAATTGGTTATTTTAACCTATTTTACTTATGAGTAATGTATGTATGTGTAGTGTATGCTTCTGTGTACATGTAAGTGTATTTGCAGGATGTTGGGAATCTGCTTTGTCTCTCTCTAGTTTATTCCTTTGAAAGAGGGTTTCACTTGAACCCTCAGCTCACTGGTTTTGGCTGGGTTGGCTGACCAGTAGGCCTCTGGGATCTGTCTTTCCTTCCCCACCCAGCGCTGGAGTACAGGTGCAGGCTGTGTAGCTATCGGGCATGGAAACCTCAGGCTTTCACGCTTCTGCAGTACTCTTACCCCCTGAGCCTTCTAAACGGTCTTCTTTCTGGAGGTGGGTACAGGGGATTAGTGAATTAAATATAATTTTTCCTAATTTTAAAATGAATGCCAAGATATTTCTTATGTTTTCTGTTTCCATTTCTGATATACTCAGTAATTACTAACAGATTTATATGAACCACACCTTTGTGTGGTCCTCAGTAAGTTTTTAATGTAAAAGCATTTTGAAATGTAAGAGTTTGAGAACCACTGTACTAACTCAGTAACCCATTGTCAACTGGAGACCAACCCTCGTGATTGTAATGACTGAGGTTAGGCAGATGCTGAGGAGTTTTAGATTTTACAGGTCCTCTGGAATTTCTCATCTTTTGTTCCTCTAAAAGGCTATACAGAGAAACCCTGTCTTGAAAAACCAAAAAGAAAAAAAAAGCATTGTAGTTTTGTAAATTCTCATTGCTCAAGACAGTTCTTCATGTTTACAGTATCTTTAGCATATTTTCTAGTATGAAGTATTTCAACCTTCTCAAATGACTGTATGGAGTGTTAGTATAAAGCCAAGGTACTTGCAACGGCAACCAGTGTGCTTATTCAAATTGGAGACTTGATGTTTTTCAACATTTCCTTTGTGTGCACGCACGTATGCCATGGTGCACGGCGGAGGTCAGGGGACAGCTGTCAGGGGTCAGTTCTCTCCTTCCATTCTGTAGGTTCCAGGACGGGACTTAGGTCTTCAGGCTTGGCAGCAAGCCCCTCACTCACTGAGCCATCTCATTGGCTTGAAACAATTTAATTTGAAATGACTAGCAGTGATTCTTGAGAAATATGAAAAACTGAAAGTTTGGAATTGTTTTTTGTTGTTAATTTGAACTGTATTATATAACAATATTAATAGCGTCAACCCACCAAACAGAAATAATAACTAATTTTGTGCTACTCCCCACCTGAAATAACTATTTTTAGTCTTATGCTTATTATTGTCTTGCTTGCTTATTTACTCTATCATTTGTATCTTGCTAAAATATATATTAAGTTCTAGTTGTTTTGTTTTTTTAACTTGGTAAGACGGGCATCTTTAGGAACTTATTTTTCACTGTGTTTGTTAGTAGATAAAGGTATAGTTTTTGCAGATGGACACAGTATGTTTGTTTTAGTAGTTGTATACTATTCCATTGTGTGATACTACAGCGTATCCATTTTTGTGCAGGTGAGTATTTGGGCTGTTGTATTTCTTACTAACAGTGTTTCTGTGTTCCTCTCAGTCCTGTCTCAAGATTGTTGGGTCTTAGAGTATTGAATTTCCCATTCTATATAAATGCTGTCTTAGCTTGGACCAGTCACACGTGGCTTAAAACAACAGAAACTTATTTCTCACACCAGAGGTTGGAGTTGGAGATCTGGCACACGGTATGGTTGGGTTCTAGCCTCGTCTTAAGTTGTTGGCTGCTTGTTGTTTGTTCACACGGGGAGGGGCCTCCAGGGTTCCATGTTATCTTTGTAGGACACTAATATTATTCAAAGTATAGAGTTTCTGGAGATGTACCAAACTGTTTTCTAAAGGAGCAATGCCAGCTTCATGGTGAGGGGTCTTTTCATTAACCCATGGCCTCTTTGAATCTGGATATGCTCTTGAATTTTACTCCAGCAATCCAGCTTTTGTTTAGTTTTTATTTTGGAAGATAAGTATTTAATTGTCTTTGTAAATAAGCATCACGAAAGGACAAAAGGGAAAGGAGGGTGAGAAAGGAAGGATGTGTCCTCATAGTCTCACTTCTGGCCATCGGCCTCTGTGGACAGCCCAGGCCACTCTGATAGAGATGGGACCTAGGAAGAGGTAGCTCCAACCATTCCTACGCCTCTGTTCAGTGTGGGCTGCCTTTGGGTTGAAGGTGATGTGTACATGGGTCCTGGAAGCTTCCCTGGCACTGGATTGGTTGGAATTAGATTATTTTTCCTATTATGTTAGTTCTGATTTATGGTTCCTTAATTATTTAGACTGGCACAGCATTTCCAGAGAAAAACTAGGTTCTTCTCCTTGTCCTCCTCTTCCTCCTTCTCTTCTTCCTGCTTTTGTTTCTAATATTGTTTTGTTTTTGTTTTGAGACAGGTTTTCTCTGTGAAGCCCTGATTGTCCTGGAACTCATTCTGTAGACCAGACTAGCCTTGAACTCATAAAGATCCATCTGCCTCTGCCTCCAGAGTGCTGGGATTAAAGGTGTGAGCCACCACTGCCCGGCAAGACTGAATATTTATGCTTGATGTTTAATCTCTGTAGCCCAAAACAACAGATGCTGTCACTGTTACTGCTGGTGCGCCCTCACTCTCCCAGTCTCATTGTCACCACCAGTTGTTTATATCTGATGGTATGTCCCATTGAAGTTAGGAAGTAATGTAAGTCTCAAATTTGATGTGTTTATTTCCTGTATTTTTATTGCTGTTTCAAAATTAGTCTAGCATTTCTAGTAGTAGATTAAACAGAAACAAACCCTCTGGTGTTAACAGCAGAGTGGACACTACAGTTGAAGCTTTGAAGCTTTTACTGCGGCAGGTATTGGTATTGAAACAGCAGCACACTAGTTATCCTGCTCGTGGAGAAGCTAAAGAATGCTGTATGCCTTCTCCAAGCAGAAAGGCATCCCCACTTAGTAATTTTCAGGCAGTTTCCCCACCAGCCACTTTCTTGAACATGCAGACAATAAGGCTGTCTTTAGGAGTTGGTCAGAAGCTCAAGGAATGCCCGCCGCTTCTGGACCATCTTCCAGCCTTAGATTCCACTTGCCCAACAGCAGATGGTTTATTTGGGAAAAGTAGCAGGCATCCCTGTCACAACTGACTCCTGGGAGGGAGGAACTCTTCTCCCTCAGCCTTATAGTGTAGTATGTTGTTAAATCACCTGCTCAGTTCCATAAGTGAACTATGGAACAGTTAAAAAACGTTATCTTTCCACTCAACTTTAACTTTGTTCATTTGTGAAAAGAATAGTTGTAATAATTTTATTTTAAAATGATGCTTCACTATGTGTATACCACTATCTTTATTTAATTTAATTTTAGATTTTATTTTAGTTTGTGTATAAATGTTTTGCCTATCTGTATATATGTGAACCATATATATGCTTGGTGCTCTTGGAGGTCAGAAGAGGGTGTCAGACCTCCAGGAACCAGAGTTACAGATGGTTGTGAGCATCGTGTGTCTTTTGGGAACTAAACTCAGGTCCTCTGAAGAGCAGCCAATGTCCTCAGTTCCTGAGCCACCTTTCTTCTCTAGCTCAGTGTTCTGTGACTGGGAGAGGGAAAATGAAGAGAAAGCTGGAAGGTCAGACAGCCTTGGAATCCCCACCTTCTACTCCTAATAGTTCTTCCTCTCCTCTGCTCAGCCCCTGATATTTTAGCTTCTTGAAAGATTATAATAATGATTTGGGCTTTCCTTGGTTGGAATTCTGAGTTTTTCCTCATTATAATAGAAACATAGTCAGATAAGGTATACATGTAATCCTGTGAATGGTGTTTCATTAGTTTCCTCCCCTCAACCTTTTGCTTGTTTCGTTTTTGTTTGTGTGAGGCAGTCTAACTAGTAGCAGCCCCATAGAGTCTTGCTCCTGAGTGCTGGGATTAAGCTGAACCTTGAGTTGGAGAACACTTTAGCCACATTGTATGATGACTTGTATCAAGTTTATCTTTCTCCTGCCCTGTTCTCATGTGACTGTCAGCAGTTGATATGTCTCTTTCTGCTCTTGCTCTTGATAGCTTTTGCTTGCATAGATTTGTAATTGCTATTATTTTAAGTAAACTAGACTTCTTGTTCATTTCTAGGTAGTGATACCAAGTTTATGATCATCAGAAATTAGTTTCTATTAGTTTGTTGGTTCTATGAAGTCATGTACATACTCCCTGAGACTTAACATATACAACATAATAACAAAGTCATAAAAACAAATTAGGCATTCAAGTATGCTGAAGAATGTAAACTACTTTACTTCTGAATATAATCCTAAAAAGGGAGAACACTTTGAAGTACAACGTAAAATGCAGAAATCTAATATTTAACAAATATACAGAGCTAAATTTTATGAGTTCATGTTTCAGACATGATTGTCAAAGTATCTCTCTGGCCAAATTAGAATAAGAAGCAGCAGACAAAACTTTAAAAGACCAATAGCACCTTGCTAGCACATTGCTAATAAGGACTAATAGGTACTTAAACTGATGAAAGTGATTCAGACAACAGCACATTAACCCCCTACTGTGCCCTGTTTTAAGCTGTTAATAGGCATTAGCCTTTTAGAGAATGACTAGCACTTTCATATTCATTTCCTGAGCCTTTGGTACCTGAGTGAACTGTGAGAGATGCTGTGTGTCTGCTCTGGAATACTTGAGAGCCTGTTCTGCCTGCTGGAAGCTTAGCTTCCCTGTGCTCTTGCGGTTCTTGGTGTCACTGGAACTAGTTTTACTTGGCATTCATTTTGATTGCTATCAGTTTTGTGTAGAAGTTACGTGAGGAATAGAGGTAGGTGTGCTTTTTTTCTCACAGAGACTGTTACATGTATGAAAGTAATGATTCTTAGATTTGATTTTTTTTTTTAATTACTATAGGAAGGCTATAGGGTTTTTTTTCAGTATTTTTCAGATCTCTATAATATTTTAAGTAATTGATTTACCTCAGAAATGAATTCAATATTTGAAAATATTGCCCATGAATATATGTGTATATGAGGAGAGTTTGCAAATTATAATTTTCTTAAAAATATTTTGTGACCTTTAATGCCAGTTCTCTGTAAATTAGAGTACTTTCTTGAGTTTGTATTTATGTGCAGTATTTTTATAGTATTTTAAAATAGATGTTTTATGTTTTGATAATAATTCCAAATGTAATGCAAATAGAGAATTAGGTTAACCCAGCAAGATGCCTCAGCAGGTAAAGGAACTGTCAAGATTGACAACCTCAGTTCAATCCCTGAGCCCACATGGTGGTGGAAGGAGAGGACAGACGGCCAAGACTTGTCCTCTTACCTTCACACACATGCTATTGGCTTGCATATATGTATGTGTATACCAAGTAAATTCATTTAAAACATTTTAAAACAAAGAATTAGCTTGTTTTTTTTTTTTTTCCAAGTAGGGTTTCTTTGTGTAACAGAGCCCAGGCTGGTCTTAGATTCACAGAGATCCACCTGCCTCAGCCTCTGCCTCCCAAATGCTAGGACCACCACACCTGATGAATTAATTTGATTTTAGAAACAATTTTATCTTGAAGAAGCTGATTGTAATAGTAAATGATAGACATATCAGCTGGATTAGATGAAAATGTGTGATTTGAATAAATTCAGAGTTTGGGGGCTTTGATAATTTCTTTTTAAGGATTTAAATCTCTTTAGTCTCATTCTGCCCTTTTGACTGACTTTTATTCATGTAGTAGCTTTATATGTTACTCTCATGAAAAAGACTTCAACACTACCACTGCAGGGAAACCTTTGTCTCCCTCAATAGCCCTCACCTCTAGACAGCAGTCATTTATGAGAGCTCTTGCTAGATCACTGTGGACTTCATCTTTCTTCATTAGAATTCCCTATTTAAAGTTCCATTTCTTGCCCTGCAATGGTGGCACAAGTCTTCAATTCCGGCACTTGGGAGGCAGAGGCAGGTGGATTTCTGAGTTTGAGGCCAGCCTGGTCTACACAGGGAGTTCTAAAACACTGAGAAACATTGTCTTGAAAAACCAAAAAAGTAAAAATAAATAAATAAAACATTGTGCATTTGCCTGTGAGCTTTTGATTGTTCTGACACAACTTTCCCTTTGATCAGTAGCACCAGCTCCAGGTCTGTTTGCTCTAGGTCTCAGGTGGGCCATTGTCTTGCTCAGAGTTTCACACACTCGGCCCTTGCTCTCTTTCTGCTCAACAGAAACTGGTTTAAAGTGTGTGTGCAAAGCTTGATATTGAGACTTCATTGCTGGTAATGTCTAATGTGATCCAAATCACTTTTCTAGAAGTAGGAGGTTATCTTCACTTTCCACCCACTTCCAGTTCCCTGACCTCTGACTTCTGACGTCTCTGCCTGGAGGAAGAGGAGTTCTATTTTGATATCCTTAAGTAAAATCATAGCACCTAATCTATGTCTATGCCCAAGTGCTACATTTTTAGTAGCACAGTACAAGAAATGGAAGCTCTATGTATACAAATGCTTTTCTGTAGTTTCTTACACATATTCAAAACTAAAAAGACATAAAAAAGGAATGAAGAAATTCAACAAAAACCTAAAACTGAAGAAAGTATTTATGAGAGACTGCCTGTACAATTTATGTTATTGTGACCACTAGGGTAACAACTGAAAGACTTAGACACAGTCATAATTTGACTTTTTTTTTCTTTTTTTTTTTTTTTTGAGACAGAGTTTCATGTATTCTAGGCTGGTCTGGAACTTAATAATTAGTCAAGGATGCCCTTCTGCTGCCTCTCAGGAGCTGAGATTAAAGGCCTGTGCCACATACATGTCTAGTTTGTGCAGTGGTAGAGTTCAAGCACATGGTTTCTCAGAAATTTGGCAAGTACTCTTCCAGTTGAGTTACACCCCTCGGCCTAGCATTTGACTTAATTAAGGTAATGAGTAACATTAAAGTTAGTATGGAGCTTTTTTTAAAATTTTGGCTAAGATTGACATTTTAATTAGAATCAAATGTATATAATTATAACACTACTTCAAAATAGATACATCCTATAACATTAAAATAAATACTTATTCTATATTACTTTTTATAATCAAATTTTTCAGTTCTGCTTGGCTACAATTTTATAACTCAGAAATAATTGAAACAGTAAAATATAATTTTGTTTTTAAATAATTTTGAGGTCTTGTTCTTAGTCTTGGCTAGCTTGAAAACCCACTGTGTAGCCCAGACTGGGCTCAGAATCTCAGTTACCCTCCTATCTGAGCTTCTCATGTGCTGAGATGAGAGGTATGAGCCACCACACCCAGCTCAGTGAAACACATCTTAGTAGCAAGTTAGAAGTGTGAACAGGCTGCTGAAGTGCCCTGTCGGGAACCACGTGAGTGAAACGC
The DNA here is from genome assembly GCF_900095145.1 of Mus pahari. NCBI lineage: Eukaryota > Metazoa > Chordata > Mammalia > Rodentia > Muridae > Mus > Mus pahari. Next base: position 25,880,096 of record NC_034600.1, read on the forward strand.
TTCGCTCTTTGTATGCAGTTTGCTGCTGTAGGAGCAGAGGGAACCAGGAATGTGAAGACATCTAAAGTTAATCCTTTCCTCAGCGGCAGGTATATAGAAGCTCATCTTTCTTACAGAGTTAGGCATCTATCACAGCCTTCAGAAAATTGCTCTGTCTTCCCAAGGGACACCTATTTTCTAAGAGAACAATTTTGAACAGTTTGGGTGGGAAAAGGTATGAGATGAGAACTCGTGCCTCCCCACCGGCTGCTAATACCACAGCCAGTCCAGACTGTGGTACGTTTCCTGAGCCCAAGGTTGCCTCACTGCATTTACTTCAGCAGCTATTTATTGACCATTTACTTGTGGAAGACACTGTGCTTAGTGTTGGCTACCTTTCACCAGAGCACTCTTGTTCAGTTTTTGCCAGCAGTAACCCTCCCCCACCTACACCCCCCCCCAGCACCAGTGTTCTGTCCTATTGTGAAAACTCAGAATGACATCTTCTCTATTTTATGGCTACAACTGTGCAATTAGGGATTAATTAATTAATTAACTACAGTATAGTGCTATTGTAATTAAACTAAGTTTGTGACCCAGAATTAACTCCAGTAGCAAAACCAGTATTTAAAATTGCACATATGTAGCATTGCTTTGAATTGCAACTAAGTAATATTATTTTGAAACCAAGTGATGAGAACAACTCAAGAAGTCAGTCACATACCACGTTTATAAATTACTGGTCAATACCAGGGGTTTCTACATTTAAATTCTCTCCTCACTACCTGCCTCTTTTGTATTGGCAGCATACACAGGTATTAGAACAGCAGTGTTAGTTAATATGTTTAGCCTTCTTCCACTGTGATTACTTATGTAAAAAATTGTAATGAAGAAATTGAGTTTAACTTGCTTAAAGGCTGGAAGGGGATAAGAGCACTATTAAGTGACTTGGTACCCTGGATATATCATTTTTTATAAAGGATGAAACTGGTTGTGGTGAAGTCATTGGTTGTAGAAAAATGATTATCACATTGTGTTCCTAGGAACCAGTAGGGAAATACAGGAGTCCTACAGTTAAGGAGTGAATTCTCTGTGAACAGAAAGCTAAGCATGGTGGTATGACCCTGCAGTACCAGCACTCAAGAGTCTAAAGCTGGAGACTGGAGATTTCAAGGCCAGTTTGGGTGTGTGTTGTGTGTTCTGGAGTCATATAGCAAGTCTTTACTTGGAGAAGGAGAGAAATTGGATATAACTAATTATCACTCACCATGTTGATATTTTAAATATCATCACCACTTTTGGGGGAAAGCGTTTACTAATAGACCTAACCCAACCCCTGTTTAAAGCCCTAACCCAACCCCCATTTAATGTATCTTAGGAAAATAAGATATTTTTCTTAAAGGTCAGTATATTTACTGAAACAATTGTAGCTTATGAATTACTCTGTAGATTTTTGTCTTGTATTATTTAGGTGACTAGGTTTCTAGTTGTGAAATCCTTTAGTGTTTTGTTGTTCCTTACCCCCTTCTCCAGGAGCCTTTCAAACTGTGGTTCAAATGGGGGAAGAGGAGGAGGAGGAGGAGGAGGAGGAGGAGGAAGAGGAGGAGGAAAGAGAGATATGACTGCATAAAGTGCAGTTAACCTCAAGTTTTATTAACTGTTTATGTGGAGGAGCAGAGTTAGACAGCGTCTTGAATTTGAAACACTGATCGTTAAAGGCTCAGTAGTGGGAAGGATTGGCAGGAAGAGTCAAAAGATGACAGCCTTCTAGAGAGCAGCGTATTTCAAACGATTTTGATCCAAATCAGAGTAAGAAATATGTTTTATTTTGTGTTATGACAATGAGTACAAATGTAGACACATGTATAAAATTGAAACAAAATTCAGTGGGATATTTTTGCTACACATGGTGCTCACTGGTATTTCAGATACTATTCTGTTCTTTTCCCACCAAACACTAGAAGTCTGAGGCAGGAGGAATTGCTGTGAATTTCAGCTACTCCAGACTACATAATGAGTATAAAGCCAGCCTGAAAGGGTTACATAATGAATCTCTGTCTCAAAAACAAAACAAACAGAAACAAAAACCACAAAACCTAACAAAAAGAGCCAACTGTGTTTGCAACTTACCAAAGAGGTTTCACAAGTTATTACTACAGCTTTTTACCAGAAAGTCGGTGACTGGGCTAAGTAGTCAACTGGCTGGTTTACAACAGAAGCCAGTAAGTGGGGGCCAGTGGGGAGAGAAGGGCATTACTGAATATTTATTATCTTTGCAGCATTGGCCAGTAAATAATATTCACTCCTGTGTTGTATAGTGGCCTTTTTATTTTATTTTGGAATTAGGTTTAGAGAGGCAAGTAACACGCTTAAAGCCACATAGATAGCAAAAGTCACATCCAGGATTTGAACCCATGTAAACTAGTCTTATGACTCTAAAGCCCATATATCTTCTACCATATCCCTTTATCTCCCAGGTAACATTGCAATGTGTGTGTTAACCTTAGAAGAGAATTAGTGACATTTAGCCATCATTAGAATTTTATTGTGGAAAATAACAATAAAAAGCCCCATTAAACGTGAGTTGAGATAGGCATAAACATTGACTAACAGTTAAATAGTGATAGATTGTATTGGCTTTCCAGAGAGCTTTAAGTCTTCATGCCTCTGCTCATCTCAAGGTGGAGATAATCTCCTTTAGGCTGAGATGTATGGGCTTTCCTTGTTATAAGGGAAGGGAATGTTGAGGGGCTTTACTATTGCACCAGAGCAGATAATAAGGCAATTAGAACTGTTAAGTTGATGAAACACCAGACTGGGATGAATTATATCACGATTTACAAAGAAATGAGAAATTTTTATGGCAACTTTTGAGTCCTAAAGTAGAAGGAAGGAGAAGAGAAATTGATAGTTAAATTTCAAGAGCCGATTTGTTTGGCCTGGGAAATTCTACTTGTAAGCATTTTTGAACCAGCTTCAGAATATTTTATCAGCTTTGTAAAAAAGTGGAAAATTATTTAATTTCCTTTGTTAATAAAATGAATTTAAGTTGCATTTCTTTTTTTTTTAATTATTTTTCATTTTTCGAGCTGTAGCATGTTCTAAGTATCATCTAGTTTAACCCTCTTTATAAATGATGAAGCCAGGACCCTCAAGACATCAAGCAGTTTCCCCAACAGATGAGCCACCACCACTGGTAGAGGTGGAGCCACTGCCCTCTGTTGGCTTCATTTCCATCTGACCTGAGCAGGAGCACTAATAAATGCCTTCACAGATAAGCTGACTTGTAGAGTACTGTGCTTTTCCTGAAAGGTTCTGTCACATAAAAGAACTCCATTTCTAATACTTAACAAATGCAAAGAAACGCACGTTTTGCCAGGGTCACGCAGTAGGCTGTTTGAGCAGGGAATGGGCTGCTTGCTGTTTGCAAGCCAGGGCTCTGCTGATGCTGGCTGACACTGCAGTGTCTGTGGTCCCGGTGTAAGGGAGCTGTGCAGCTCTGTTTTCTCATAAGCTCTTCAGGTGTGGCATTAACACAGGAAAATGATTTACCTATAAATTTTGGTTTTCTTATGCTTTATTGATAAAAAAAATACAATCAATAAAAACATCACATGCCAAAACTAACCAGATGAGAAAGCCTTTACTACTTTATATAGTTTGAATAGAGATTTGGATTGGAAATTGTGGAGTTTCACAAGTTCGGGTTGGAGAGATGACCCAGCAGTTAAGAGCACTGACTGCTCTTCCAGAGGTCCTGAGTTCAGTTCCCAGCAGCCACATGGTGGCTCACAACCATCTGCAATGGAATCTGATGCCCTCTTCTGGTGTGTCTGAAGGCAGCAAGTGTACTCATAAATAAATCTTTAAAAAAATTTTTTTACATGTTCATTAACAAACATATTTTATGGACTTATTTACCTCCAAATCCAAAATACTATCCTATTCAGCTTTACAGAAAAATGAAATTTTAAAAAATTTGCAAGAAAATGGATGAACTTAGAATGTATAATATTAAGAGAGGCCATACAATCTCAGAAAGAAAAAAACTGAATGTTCTTTCATGCAGAGTTCAGCTAATATATATATTGTATATATATATGTAAACAAATGTACATGTATAATATGTAAATGTACATGTATATTTAAAACGGTACAGAATGAACAAGAAAGGCTTGGGATGAGGAAGGACTGAATGTAGGTAATGGATATGAGTTATGAAACAAGATATAAAACTTTTTCTCTGGTTCTGATTCTATCATGAATCTTTACATTGAATTATTTTCAAGATGGCATCTCCCTGTGTAGACTACTTTCCTGGAACTTGCTGTGTTGGTTGTCCAGTCTAGTTAGGAATTTTGCATCCTCCTGCCTCAGCCTTCTGAGGTGGAACTCTAGGTGTTCCTTTAATATTCCTTTAGAAGACTTTTTGGAGTGTTAGTCTCATGTTTTACCAAAAGTCTTTTCTTGAGTCAGGAAACTTATGTGTATGTACTACGCACATCTTTTAAACAGGCATAATTTTGTTCTTTCATTTTCTGAATGCTAGACCTCCAGGCTTCTGTGTGACTTGTAATACTCAGGCTATAGAGATACTGTTTGTGTAAGCAGTCTGATTGCAAAACATTGCACAGATCAATCACTGCTGTCAACAAAATACACCTCTCTTTAGGTCACAGTTATTTGGCAAAGAAATCACTGTAAGAGAATTAAACTTGTGCTTAGTGAGTTTCAGCAAGCTTTCTGGAAGAGGTGCATGCCCCTTGATCTAGGTCTGAAGTGAGTAGTGTAGATGCATCATTGGGCAGTCATTTCTTAGGAAAAGCAGCAAGACTCAAAATGCTTCCAAGCTCTTTTAAGAGACATTGTAGAGAGCATGGAATGTATCATGAAAAATACACCAAGGGGTTTAATGTCCTGACAACTTGAGAATTCTGTAGGCATTGTTTCTGTTTCTGTTTATAATTTAAAGGCCTTTGATGAAGGCTCATTGTGGAAGAGAGTATTGTCTCCTAGTTGCATTGTGTTTTATTTTGTTGTGTTTTACAAATTGGATTTTAAACTTAGCAATAGCTTGATTCCTTGATGGGCTCTAACAAAGTGTTTTGTAATAGCGATGACACTTTTGATATTTGTTTAAAATGACTCAGTTGACCAACACAAAATGAACTGGGTAGTATTTTTGTAAACTTTTTGTCTCATTTTGCTTGGTTTAGTCATTTGTTGTTGTTGCTTTCTTTCTGGTCTTTTGCTTTTATATTTTGGTGTGTGGGTTTGTGTGTTTTTGAACTTGTGGTTCTTGATTTTTTTTGTTTTTGTTTCTTTTTTAAAGAGAAGGTATGGAGTTGGTGTATGAGGAGGCTGGGAGAGCTAGGGAAGGGGAAGTTCAGGAAGCCATAAAGAAGGAAAAAGAAAACAGTATATAGAGTTGAATCCTGACTGTACTCTGTGACATCACTGGAGGTTACTGTTGGTGGATAGGAGGGTGGACGGATGAGACAGTGCAATGGGAGACAGTGGAGAGCTTCCAGGGCTGCAGTTTTCACCCTGTGCCTTAACTAGGAACCACAGCTCATTTGAATTTAAGCCCTTTAGAATATTGGTGCTCTACAAGTGTTTCTATAAGAAGACTTACTGAGTTTACGTTAACATCTGCATGAGCTACAGGGCCTGTCATTACAAAATCACCACAATATGGCTTAAAAACAACTGGAATTTATGCACACATGTCTAGATTGGAAGTCCAAAATTAGGGTGTCAGCAGGCTCATGGTGATCCTTTGACACTTTAGAGAATCTTTGCTTGACTCTTGTGGTTGCCAGTAATTCTTACATTTCTCTGTTACATTCTTGCCTTCTGTGTGGTTGTCTTCCTTAAGTGTCTCCTCCTAGGCATCTAAGTGAGGCTTAACCTCATCTTTAATTATATCTGCAAAGACTTGAGTTACCAGAAAGATTATAATCTAAGGCTCTGGGAATGTAACTCAGTGATAAAGTACTTTTTTTAGCAGATGAGATCCTGGGCCCTAGCTCCAGAATAGTGTAACAGGACCTTTCTTGCCACACCTACTAGAAACATCAAAAACAAACAAATAAAAACACAAAACAAACAACTCCCACCCCCATCCAAAACTGTCCCTAGCTGTAGTGTTTTACTCTTTTAAAATAACTCATTGACTGGGCATATTGCGATTTTTAATGCCAGTGCTGAGGAGGCAGGCAGGTGGGACTGTGAGTGGAGACAGGCAGGAGGATGGAAAGAGGAACCCTGTCTCAAAATCACAGGGTGAGGTGGGACATGGGGGGGGGGGATGACATTAGTTCAGCTTAACTATTAGGACAGAAAAGTCTATATATACTACATAGACTGTTACCAAACTTAGGGATACATTACAGTATTAGCAGAGAAACTAGTAATAAGAATCTGAGAGAATAAGATGAAACCAGCATTTAGTGGGTCATAATAAAGATGTACAAAGACACCTTTAAAAGAATGAACCCTAGACTTATGCAGCTAGGTTGTAGCTGATTAACTAATTTCTACCAAAAAACCAAAAAGTGTGAACTTCCTTTGAAGGAAGGTACAGAGTAGGTCAAATTACACAGTGAAGGTCTGCTTTATCTGTTTGAGTGCTGCCCAGGAGATGGACTTTTAAAAACCTACACCTTTTGATCTGTGAGATCATCTTATCCTTTTGTATACCTCAGAAGGTATTGAAGTTTACTTTTTGGTAGTGTCACTTTGTTTTTTTCCTTCCAAAAGATATTTTGTATAGACCCTAAGCATAATAAAGTAGCAAAAGACAGAGTTTCTGAGTCCCCTTGGCTCCAGGAAAGACAGAACTCCTTCAAAGGAAGTAATCTACACCCCTGATTCCATACTTACTGCCCAACTTTCTGACACGGCTGGAATTTCCCTGTAAGTCTGTCTGTCCAGGAGAGTCACCTGGCACAATTGAAAAGACCTTTTCAGTGAGGTCAGCGTTTGCTTTTTGTTTCAGACTTTTAATTTCCTTATGGCTCACTCTCATTAGTTATGTTATACTTCTCATGAGACCTGATTCTTGTAAGCCCAAGGGGCCAAAGGAGGAAGGGCTTTACTGTGTGGTCCTTAGTAAATTGTCTCCTGATGTTTGCAGGGGACATACCGACAGTCATCAACTTCCTGGAAATTCATTCTTTGTTGCTTGAATTCTTACTACATTTTCTTTTAAAAAGAAAATACAATCTTGGTTTTTTGTTTGTTTGTTTGTTTTACTACTTGGGTTTTTGTCTTGTATTTATATAAACAAAATGTAACTTGCTTGTGGGGCACATCAGATTGTTGAATCTGCACATCCTGGGTGCCTCCCCACTGCCCTGGGGTGTATGAATTCTTTTCCTTCCCCAGGCACAGTTTTTGTTGTTGTTTCTTTTACAAGGGTGCCTGTTTCTCTTCCCTGTCCTTGCTAAAGATAGGATAAAGTTAGTCACAGTGTAAGTGCTTGTAGATCTACCTTCTCCCGAGGCTAAAGCAAGAGATTCCCTTGAACCAAGGAGTTTGGAGTCAGGCAGGGCCACACAAAGAGATGCCATCTTAAAACAAAACATGGAAACAAATTTAAAATGAGAAACCAATTTACAATCTCATATATGTTTTATAAGTTATTAAAAT
>NC_034600.1:25892727-25925254 GCF_900095145.1 Mus pahari
ATTGGCAGTGATATTTTACTGACTTTCAGAAATTGGAAACAACATTTTTTATTTGATGTAGCATATAAGTACAATATAGGAATTTGAAAATAAAAATTTGTCAGTTCCTACATCAAAAAAATTATTATTTCCTGCCTTTGTTTAGGATCCCAATATGCTACCGAATGGAATCCATCTCCCTAGACCTTCCTAAGTATGTCAGAAAGAATACATGCTCAGATTCTTGTGAGAAGGGCTGCAGCCAACAGCCTTTCATGTTTGTGGCAAGGTTACTCCACTCTGTGTGAATGCTAAGAAGAGGCTAGAGTAGGTAGAGTTTCCCAGGCTTTCTTGCACATAGAAAGTCTTCTCTTCATCATAGCTGTTCACATCACTTGGAAGAGCTATTTTCTCTATAAAAGAGATGATGGATAATAGATATGTGGTTGTATTTGCATGTTCAGTTGAAGGAGTCTATCTGTACACATACAGGTTAGAGTTATGCACTACAGTTACTATAATTGTAGTTCCTGTGTCTTTAACTCTCAGTGCTGTAGATACTGAGTTTTTCGGGTAGACCACAGAAAGGGAAGTTTGTCATAGATATGTGCTCATGGCAGACAGATCTTTGTGAATTCTAGGCCAGACAGATCTACATATTGAGTTCCAGGCCAGTACACAGATCCTTGAAAGACCTGCCTGCCAATACCTCATCTGAAATAGGCAAAGGAGCTATGAAGAACAATTATTTGCATGAAGTTGTGGTGTGCCTAAATCCCATAGGCACATGATGTATCTATTGTTCTACTTTGTTAGAGGACTTAGTTCTTTGACATGCTGGCACATGCTGTTCATGACGTCCAGGATGTGTCTCCAGCTATGACAGTGAAGCCTTTAAAGGGTTCATTGCTTATGCAGATCAGTGGCATGTAAATAATTTACTTAGAATAATTAATGGAGTAAGTGGATAATGAATTTAAACTAGTACACACACTTTGTGAATTAGATAGTATATTTAAGGTTGGGACAAGAAACACTTGAAGGATTTCACAGTCTAGGAATCACCAATTTTAGAGTAATTAAGAAAATTCAAGAGTTTGAATCAGGTTTAGTAGCTGTTAAGAAGAAAAAAAAGTGTGTGTGTGTGTGTGTGTGAGAGAGAGTGAGAGAGAGAGAGACAGAGACAGAGACAGAGACAGACAGAGAGAGACAGACAGAGAGAGACAGAGACTGACAGCATCAGATCCCCTGAAACAGAAGTTCCAGGTGGCTATGATTTTGATGCTGTGGGTGCTAGGAATAGAACTCAGGCCCCCTGGAAGAGCAGGAAGTGCTCTTTATCACTGACTCATTAACATCACTGATGTCTCAAACCCTAAAGGGACAGTTTAGAGAATTCATGAGCTATTGTTTTTTATTGGAGTTTTTGAGTTACTAATTCTAAGATTTGTAGTTTTGAAACAGTTATATCGATTTTGGATTTTGCATGCATCATTTTAGCTGTTTACAAAATGTCTTGTCTAACTTACTTATTAAAATTAATTAAAGCATATATTCTACTTCAGCAGTTAATAGAACTTGAACCATCTCCAGTTTAATTGATTAATTAATGGGTACTGGAAGAAATAAGGTAACAAATGCCATCAAATTAAGCATTCATTTTCTTTCATTTAGGCTACACAGGAACAGTGAGTGCATTGCTTCCATTCTTGAGAGCTGAGTAGCTGCTGTCAAGAATAGGACAAGTTGTCTGCACTCTACTCTTGTACTGTTTCATTTTTAAGACATTATAATTATTATTACTTTACTCAACTATTTTACTTTTGGAACAGGTAAAAGACATTAAAGATTTATAAATCACTTCATTTACTCTAAACATGATATAGTTTGGTGGATATAAAGTGTACTCATACTGCACTCCTGATTGCACATTTCGCAGCCTCATGGCCTTACATTAGCTACTTCTCTTTCAAGTGAAAACAAATCAATCACTACTTAACTCCGAGGGATTATGAGTGTACCTGGTAAACACCTGTTGAGGCATGAACCCGGCTAGATGCTGGTATCAGGCACACCACCAGTCCTTAAGGGCATATGCTTTCTAGAGCAGTAGACAAAATATGAACACTGTGTTGATGGGGTGCACAGGCCGTGACGATCCATAGGGTCCACTTGTCATCCTGGGCTGATGAGAGGAGCAGTGGTGGACTGGTCCTAAAGATAGGAGCATGTGAGTTAGGGTTCAGAGATGGGGAGGGGAGGCTAAAGAACGTGAGAACAACCTCCCCATCCCTTTCTCATTTTGTCTGTCTGTGTACTGCACTTTCAAGTTTCAAGAATATAGGATACTATTGAAAATTCTTTAATAATCTCAAAATCTTTTTAATAACAATATTTAATTAATTTTATATGTATATAAGTGTATGTACATGGAAGAGGACAGCTTGGGGAGGGGAAATGGGGGAAGTTCTCTTTCCACCATGTGGGTTCCAGGACTGAACTGAGATTCAGATTGTTAAACTTGGCAGCAAGCATCTTTATCTACTGAGCCATCTCATCATCTCTCAAGGTCTTTTTATTTATTTATGTGTTTATTGTGATGATGGAGATTGAACCCTGGCTTCATGAATGCAAGGCAAAGACCCTATCATTGAGTTATCTTCCCCAATCCTCATCCTGAAATCTTGACTTACTGTCATTTAAAGATTGGGAAAAATAGAATGTCTCACTTGGAGTTCTTAAATGACCATAAAAAGAATTAGTAGAGAATGACTCCAAATTTTAACTACATACACTAGTACACCCTAAATCAGAAAATTCTGAAGTCTTGCTCAATACATTGACATGGATTTGAAAGTGTAAGTTTCCCACCATATAAACTGGTGGGTATGGTTTCCTGGTGTTTACTGTGCAACCATTAGGCAACCTAGCTCCATGAAACTCCATCAATGCTAATTCTGGCTACCTTGTCTTCCCTCTTCTGACATCTCAATGTTTGACACTCGACAGACGTAAAAATGAAAATGTGATTGAAATAAAAGTATTTATTGTGAAGTTTATCCTCCAATAACCACCAAGATTATTAAAAGCAAAAGTGTTTAATATTTTTGATAAAGTTTTGAATTATAAAATGGTCTTCCACAAGGCTTACATAGATACCTCTTGATACAATAGAAAAGAAAACTGAGTTGTGTAATTCTATCTTTACTTTCTTTGTTCACATTTACTTAAAATGCCAAGAAGAAAAGATGAGGTCTCTCAGTTCTGAGTGCTTTGTTTTGGACTGAACTGTTCCAGAATTAGAGGTATAGTCCCTAAGAGGTGTTTTGCAAAAGCCTTCAAAGTGGCAGCCGGCCCTTTCTTCCATCCCCAGCCTGCAGCAGTGGTAAGATGCTGGCAGGAGCTGTCCCACGGGGCTGTACAGTGTGGCAGCAGCTCCACAGAGACAGCATCTCAGCAAAAGCTGCGTCCAGGAGGGACTTCCCACCCTAACCCATGGCTTGATGCAGGGGAAGGGAGGTGAAGAAAATGCCATCAATTCTGGAGCAAGAAAATCCACCAATCCCTGAGCCTCTCTCAAAAACCCACCAATCCCTGAGCTCCCCAAGCTTAATCTGGAAATCTCTGCCCTGAAAAGTTCCACCCCCCCCAAGAAATGCTATATAAGTACTGTCCTTTATACAATTCCCTGCCATCAGCTCCCAAGAGCAGAGGGCAGCCATGCCTGGATTCATCCCTTCACACCCTGGACCCTCCAATAAATCTCTTTATTGAATAAAGTTTTCTACCTGGCGTGACTCTTCTCATCAGAAGAAGCCAAATCGGCTCCTCAGCTCCTCCACTCAGCTAGGGATACCCTCCCCTGGGGGTTGCAAGGCATCTGCTGAGTGACTTCCTCTCAGAGCTGCGTGGTTCCTTAGCTCCTGTGTCTCAGTCCTTCCACTGGGACACTGTCCCACCTCAAGAGCTGTGTGGTTCCTGGGCTTGCAAGCCTCAGGACATCTTTCCATCCGAGCAGAAACAACATAATCTTTGTCCTGTTGAGTAACTAACTGAACGGTGTGTCAGTACAGATGTTGTTAACTTAAGTGACAAGAAGACAAGAAGTTTACATGGTTTAAGATGTGAGGATTATTAATTATCTTATCATAAATCTGCAGATAGAGTTCTTGGAAAGACTTCAGTGACATCAACAAGGACTAGGAGTTACCTGATATCTAGAATGGCCTGTCCTTTAAAATCAGTTTTCTCATGATCCCACAGACCTTTTGGCACATGACACACGGAACAGATCTGTTCTATCAACAGGATACTAGGTAAGGACTTAATTTGAGAGACGTGACTTCCTGGGGATCATAACCAAGATTGGTTTCTCTTATCGAGAAACTAAGGCATGAGTTCTAAGGGGCACGCAGCACTAGTCACAACTGAGCACCCCGAGACACGGGCTTGTTGTTGTATGCTCATGAGTTCTGAGGAGTACGCAGCACTGGTCACACATAACTGAGCACCCCGAGACATGGGCTTGTTGTTGTATGCTCATGAGTTCTGAGGAGCACGCAGCACTGGTCACACATAACTGAGTACCCCGAGACATGGGCTTGTTGTATGCTCAAGGCTTTGAGAACCACATTAAAGTTTATCTGTCGTCATGTTTGTAGGGTGCACTATCACACTGCCTCACTGTAAAGAGGAGCTGCTGCCCTTCACCAAGTGCACATGACAAGAGACTGTAGGTCTAGGTAGAGAGCTGGGACAGTAAAGTGCTTTCTGTGAGGACTTGAGTTCAAACCCCAGAAACCACAGAGAAGAGAAATGCCAAGTCCTTGTTAGTAACCTGAGGCCATGGAGACAGGTGGACCCTCGATATACACCGACTAGCCTCACTAATGAATTCCATGGGCCGGTGTGAAACCCTGGCTCTGGAAACAAGGTAGATGGATGACTTCAGAGGAACAGCAACCAGCAACACTCACATGTGCCATGCACACAGATACACAAAATTATACAAAGTAGTCTGTAAAATGGGTAGAAACATAACTAAGGTTCTGGTATTTAAATATAATACAGTATCAAGTTATTTGTCCTTAGGGCCTCAGCAAGTTTCTTTTCCTTCGTGTTTCCCAGTAGAAATCTGAAGTGTTTCTTTAGAAACAGGAGAGCTTGTCAACAGCTCTGTCAGTGGGAAAGAACTGTGTCTCTCAGGAAGTAGTGTCACACTAGAGAGTTCAGATCTGAGACCTGACACAGGAAATTGGCTAGTTAGGTTTGAAATGTTTACAAAATACTTTTAAATATTTATCATTTAGGTTTCATTAGCTGACCAGGGCTCATTCTTGCCAACACCTCTGTCATGATTTTTATGAGAGAGATTTGGTAAATATCTGTCTTAGTTCAGGTTTTATTGCTGTGAACAGACACCAGGACCAAAGCAACTCTTAGAAGGACATTTAATTGGGGCTGGCTTACAGGTTCAGAGGTTCAGTTTGTTATCATCAAGGCGGGAGCATGGCAGCGTCCAGGCAGGCATGCTGCAGGAGGAACTGAGAGTTCTACGTCTTCATCTGAAGACTGCTAGGAGACGACTGGCTCCCATGTGGTTAGGAGGAGTATCTCATTGCCCACTCTCACAGTGACACACTTCCTCCAACAAGGCCACACCTACTCCAGGGTACACTTTCTAATAGTGCCTGTTCCTGGGCCAAGCATATTCAAACTACCACAATATCTTTGGTCTTTAAGCAGACCTTGAAGACACAAAGCAAGTGAAGCTGAAAATGAGCCCATGGGTCATACTGCTTTAAATGTGATTGTTACAGGATTACATTTCCCTCCATATAGAGCTTCTGTTGCCAAGGGATCTTCCTTGTAAACCTAGGTTAAATGGAGTCTTCTTCATTTGTGTTTCCTATTATCCCATGGTTGTTGCAGAAGATCATAGAGTTTATAAGTGTATGATGGAAAGAAAACTTATGTTTTCTGTCTTCTGCCTTGTTACTTATTTTCTCTGTTCTTTAAGACTCACTTTTATGTATGTATGCCTGAGGAAGCCAGAAGGGGATGTTAGATCTTCTGAACAGAGCTTGAATTACCAGTCAGTGTGGGTGCTGGAACTTAACTTGCGTTCTCTGGAAGAGCAGGAAGTACTCTTGACCACTGACTCATCTCTTGGCCCCCATTTTTCTTTATTCTTAGAATTGATTCCATTCTTTTTAAGATGTTTCTCTAGAGCTCACACTGAGGTTCTCATTTAGACTGGTTGTCTTCTTGGCCTACAGAACAATCTTGTTGACCTCTCTCCCACACCCCCCTCACACACACTTTCATTGAAGTATTGTATTGACCATAATTTTTTGTTCTTGTAGCTTTTTTTCTAGATTTTAATTTTCAGTTTGCTACAGTATATTCTTTTCATTATTTAAAATTTTTGAGAATTTCCTACTTATACCATATATTCTTAAATAGATTTCTTAGAAGGGGGCCATAGATGAACTTCTGATTTTTTTCGTGTTTTGGGGAGTGTGTGTGTGTGTGTGTGTATGCACAATTCACTTGCTTTATAACATCGTTCATAGGTTACCTACCTAAATCACTGAATTAAGACCTTAGAGCATGTACTTTCACGTCCCTGGCTACCTCCGTTTCGGTTGCAGTCCTTCTGTATCACCCATCTCCCTTCACTCCCTTTTCTCTGTGGCTCCTCCCATAATCTGTCATGTTTTGTGCTGTGTCTGTCATCATTTCACCCCACTAGAAAGTGCCAAAGGTCAGACTTTACTACTTTTATTCACAGTTATATCCTTGGTATCTAAGGTCACGACTGGCATACAGTAGCTTCTCAATAAGTAATTGCTAAATGAGCTAATGAATTTTCCTTCACCCTTTATTATAGTTATAAATTTATGTTATGTCATTTTCTCTAAGAATGTTGAAGGGATTAATTGATTGTCCTCTAGCTATTGTTATTAATGTGAAATATAATGTCAATATGTGTGTTCCTTATTTTGTAGGTGACCCATTTCTTCTTCTTTGAAAAGCTTTAGTTTTCTTATAGCTCAGAAATTGGTTTTCTTTCTTTTTTCCCTTTTTTTTTTTTTTTTTTTTAAAGAGAGAACTTACTAGGTAACCCTACCTTGCCTGAAACTCACAGAACCTCTGCTCTTAAAGTGATGGGATGCTGGGATTAAAGGTCTGCACCATCATACCTAGCTTGAAACAACAGCAACAACAACAGCAACAACAAGAGCAACTACTACTACTACTTCTACTTCCTTTAACTTCTGTCTGTCACCATACCAGGCTTTTTATAGTGAAAGCTAGAGATCAGACGTACTCAGTCCTTCAGCTTATGTGGAAAGTGCTTTGCCAACTGAGCTGTCTCCCAGCTCTTTCTGCTCTCACCCCTACTCCCTGTGTTATTTTCAATTCATTCTAGTTATACAGTGCACCCCTTAAACTTACCTTTGTATATGTGCTCTATTTTCCTTTTTTTTAATAGTCTTTTTTAGTGTAAGCTTTTACTATTTAAATGGTGAAATCTGATCTGTTGTCTCTAAAGGAACTTATTAAATGGTGTGCTAAAAAAGGCATAGATTGATTTAACATTTGGATTTTGTTACTAATAATGAGTAATAAATTTGTCATGGGCTGGTGAGATGGCTCAGTGGTTAAGAGTACTGACTACTCTTCCGAAGGTCCTAAGTTCAAATCCCAGCAACCACATGGTGGCTCACAATGAGATCTGACACCCTCTTCTGGTGTGTCTGAAGACAGCTACAGTGTACTTACATATAACAATAAATAAATCTTTAAAAAAACAAAAAACAACAACAAAAAAAAAACCCAGAAGTTTGCCACATGAATAAGAAAAAAAAAAAAGTAACTGTTGGTTGACTAGAAAGACCTAACCTAATTTTACCTGTGCACCCCACATTAGTAATATATTGTTGTTGTGACTAAATGCCTGAGGTGGATACCTAAAGTAGGAAGGCTTTCTTCTCGCTCATACTTTCAGGTCATGGTCAGATGGTATCATTGGTTCGGAGCCTGTGGTGGCAGGATGACGTGGTAGAAGGATGTGGTGGGACAGCTGCTTAACTGTAACAAGTCAGAACTCTAAGGCCAGCACTAAGTCAGAACTTTGAATGCTCAGTCCATATCCACACCCCTTGTACCACAGCAGCAGTGAGCTCTCCAATGTCACTCTCCTAGGTGGTCCTGCACCCAGGCTCTCTTTTTAAGACAGTCTTCCAAATAAGGTTACTCCTTCCTTGAGCTTGGAGTGGGGGGGACCCAACCCATCCTGAGGTGCCCTGGCAGTCTCTTCTGGTGTCCTGTTGCGGAGTCCTATCTTTTGTGCAGGGCCTATCTCTTTAGCTCTCCTACCTTCCTTTGCCCCTAGTTTTTGTGGCCAGACTGCAACTTTTCTTTTCTTTCTTTCTTTTTTTTTTTTTTTTTAATAAATCTTTTTTTGTTTGTTTGTTTTGTTTTGGTTTGGTTTTTTTTTTGTTTTTTTCTTTTTGTTGTTGTTTTTGTTTGTTTGTTTGTTTGTTTTTCGAGACAGGGTTTCTCTGTATAGCCCTGGCTGTCCTGGACTCACTCTGTAGACCAGGCTGGCCTTGAACTCAGAAATCCGCCTGCCTCTGCCTCCCAAGTGCTGGGATTAAAGGTGTGCACCACCACGCCTGGCTGACTGCAACTTTTCAATACCCTGTGTTCTACTTTTAGTCTGAGTTCTCAATAGAAACCTGACTAATACTGCCCTGCATTATACTTACTTCATCAGGTGATTAGACATCACCCTTGGCTCATTCTCCCTTCCACGAGGTCTGAAGTCCTACACAAAATGGAACAGATTGTTTGCCACAGTGTGACATGAATGGCTCCAGTCTGGTTTGTTAGATTTCAGAGTGTAAAGAGACAGAAGGCAGAAAGAGATCAGAGTCTGACCCCAACAGATGAGTCTGTCTTTTTTCAAATAGTGAAGGTCAGACACTTTCCCTTAGGAAAAAGCTAATAAGGAACTTGGTGCAGTTATTATAAGGGTCTGTAGTCTCTTCTTCTTGGAACTGTTTGCTTAAGCAAGACAGACTGTTTTGGGAGACAGGCCCTCCCAGCAAACATTCCATTCTGGGCTGTGGCTGACAGTTGAGCAGGGTCAGTTGTAATCTCATAGGAATCCTTCCTGTTCTTGCAGCCCAGTCACTCTGTCACAGTTCCTGATAGACCCTTGTTCTCGCCTGGAATCCCCTCTCAGTCTGATCTTCACTGTACATGTACTGTTGGTGTCCTGGTCTACACGCCCTTGGTGGATCACCCAGCAAGATCTGCTAGTTACAGCATTTGAAGCTTCTGCAGACTTCCCACAAATTCTGCCTCCAAATGAGTATAGAAGCTTCTGAACCACACTGCTAGACAGCCACTATGGCTGTTTGTGTCTCTCTCTCTCTCTCTGTCGCTGTCTCTCTGTCTCTCTCTGTCTCTCTGTCTCTCTCTCTCTCTGTGTATGTGTGTGTGTCTGTCTGTCTTTCTGTCTGTCTGTCTGTCTGTCTTTCTGTCTGTCTGCATGCAAATGTGTCTGTCTGTGTGGGACCAAGTCTTATCTCAAAATCATGTAATATAATGATCTAATCCCATCATTTCCCTAAGGTGCCATCAGATTATAGCTCCATGGATAGATGAAAACCTTGTGATCTATCCCTCCCTCAGCTCCCCTGAACTGACAGCCAGACCTTTAACACACATACTTTTTAGGGGAACAATTTCGAATGAAACCAGGACATGGGCACACAGTAGACAGGTAGGAATTTCTTTGTACTATTATATATGATGTGATAATGACCTCTATACCCAGGATTTAATGCCTAATAAGTTGTTATGTTTGTCCTATATAATGCTTTGTAGCCACTAACAGCTGTATTTCCATATCATGTAACTTGTCAATCACTCATTGACTGATACTGTTAAGTGGAGCTGTTTCTGTTGGGGTTACACTAGAGTTACTGGTTCTCACTAGATGGTGGGTGATTTTTTTTCCCCTATTTTTCTAGGGCAGTAATTTTTTTATCCAATAACTTTTTCCCGAGCATTTGTATGTTACATGTGGCAAGTGAGTAGGTAGGTGTGCCTAATTTTGTTGGGGCTGTTCCTGCCATTCTTTTTTTTTTTTTTTTTTTTTTAAAGATTTATTTATTTATTATATGTAAGTACACTGTAGCTGTCTTCAGACACTCCAGAAGAGGGCATCAGATCTTGTTANTTTTTTTTAAAGATTTATTTATTTATTATATGTAAGTACACTGTAGCTGTCTTCAGACACTCCAGAAGAGGGCATCAGATCTTGTTACAGATGGTTATGAGCCACCATGTAGTTGCTAGGATTTGAACTCCGGACCTTTGGAAGAGCAGTCGGGAGCTCTTACCTGCTGAGCCATCTCACCAGCCCTGTTCCTGCCATTCTATGTAGACAAACATAATGGGGTGACAGGGATTCAAGTTAGATGTTTGCAGGGCAAAACATTGTATACCAGTTACCAGTTTGTCTTTGTTTCTCTATTACTATCTCTCGCTTTCATTCTACTTCAGAATCACTTTGTTTCTATAATATGAAAATGTTAAAAGGCAAATGTATTCATGCTCCATAGGCTCGTTTCCTAAACATTCAGGTTACAGTGAACAACTATAACATAAGTCTAACACATTCATAGTTCTTAACCTCATTTGGCCCTGGCCATAAGTTGCCACCCTGATTATGTCTTTGAATTACAGGATGGTATGGAATGTTCTGATCTCCGATAGCCTATCCAACTCACTGTGGCTTGAATCTGAGATGGCCCCCAAAGACTCATGCATTTGGAGGCTTTGTTGCTGTCCTAAGGTTTCTGTCTTAATCAACAGATTAATCCCTTGATGAATTTGTAATATGATGACATTTTTGAGAAGTTAGGCCGAGTTGAGGGGGAGGAGTAGATCACTGGGGCATGCCCTGGCAACATAAATCTTGTCCTTGGTCCCTTTCTGCCTCTACGTCCTGACTACCATGAGTTAAACAGTTCTACCCCATTGTGCTTTGCCTTACTTACCACAGGCTGGAAACAGTGAATGTGGACTCAGACCATGAGCCAAAGTAGACTCCATTAAATTGTTTCTCTTTCATAACTGTCATAGAGATGGGAGGACGGACTGCTGATGACTGACTACTTTTTTAGAGAAGTTTAGCAGCCAGAAATATTTGAAAACACTCTGCCTTGTTGATAAGGCACTGGATTCTGAATACAAATGAATAATAGTTGTTACATGATGATAATTAAAACAGTGACAATAATGATATATAAGATGCATAGCATACAAGTCCAAAACTTGCAGAAGCTAAGCATAAGACCTGTGCGTGTGTTGCTTTTCCATTGCTTTATAGACACTGTGACCAAGGCAACTTACAGAAGTCTACTGGGACTCAAGAGTTTCAGAATGTTAGAGTCCATGACCATCATCATAGAATGTGACAGCGTATGAGGTGATAGAGTAGTAGCTGAGAGCCTTAGTCCTGACCACAACCTCAACACGGAGGAAGCCACCTGGGAATGCTATGGACTTGTGAAACCTCAAAGCCCACTCCCAGTGACAGACCTCCTCCAACAAGGCCACGTCTCTTAGTCCTTCCCAAACAGTCCGTGGATGGCCCGGCATTCAAAGATAATGAACCTATGGGGGCATTCTCATTCACACCTTTACAACCTGTGTGTGGAAAATAGAAGTATGTAGGAAGTGGGGCAGTCCATGACATATGACTCTGGAAAGAACAGTTTGCATTTAGCTCCAGCCAGTAGTGAGAGTGCACCCTCCTGTTTCCTACTGAGGCAGGCAGAAATCCAGACTTAACTCAGCTTCTTCTTGCAGTGCTAGCCCTCAAACCTAGGGCCGCACTCTTGCTAAGCAAGGACTATACACCTAGCAGAATCCCAGCTTTCTAATATATACATGAATTTCTCTGGCCCAGTACTTCCTTTTAAAAAAAAAAAAAAAAAAAAAAAAAAAAAAAAAACTGTTTTAAAGGACTTTTTAAGACAATTATTTGTAGTGATTTTGTGGTACTTATATTTAAAAATTATAATCTTAATGGGTATAGATTTCATTTTTCAGAGGTTTAGTCCATTATTATCTTAGCAGGAAGCATGGTAGCATCCAGGAAGTTGTAGGGCTGGAGGAGCTGAGAGCTCTACATCTTGTTCCAAAGGCAAATAGAAGACTGGCTCCCACATGACTAGGAGGAGGGTCTTGAAATCCATACCCACAGTGGCACACTTCCTCCAACAAGGCCACACCTCCAAATAGTGTCACTCCCTGAGCCAAGAATAATTAAGCTACCACACAAAAATCAGTTTTAAAAAGCAACACAGGAGTGTTAGCTCTTTTACATTGCCGAAGTAAGAGTGGGTTTTCTTCTTAATGTATGAGCAGAGACAGCCACCCTCTCTCTTATGTCTTTCCCAATGAATATCATGTGTTATAGCTTATAAGAAAGGTTATAGCTCATGAAAGGTATGCTGACAGTTGGAAGCCAAGGAATACCAGAGTCACACCACACAATAAACCTCACACAAGAGATGTATTGGGAGGGAAAACCCGGGAAAGTCTGGGAGCAGGACCAGGCCTTTGGAGCTCCTTAGGGGCAGGGTCTAACCACTAGTGGTCCTCAGGCTACTTGGGTTTAGTGGCAGCTGGAGGGGTCTAGCCTGTCTGCCATAGTAGCCTAGGGGTAGAGCCTGGCAGCTGGAGATCTCCAGAGGTGGGGCTTACAATGGGACTCTCTGCCATCTGACTGAGATTGGTGCGACTGTGTTGGCTCCCCTCAAAGCTGTAAAACACACCTACCTCAGTAGAGGACTTGGAACACGGCTCATACTTATATCAGTGGCTAAAAGTAGCTGCCTCCATTTTGCCTACCCATATTAATTTGTATTTCAACTAGGATTTGTATTTACATAGTTTCTTTGTTATCCTTGAGAGAAAAAAAATCTAATTCTCTGAAACATTTTTGGTTTGTTTATAGATTGGTCAAAGAAAGAGTGATGTATGAAAAAGAAGCAAAGCAGCAAGAAGAAAAGATTGAAAAAATGAAGGCTGAAGATGGAGAGAACTACGCCATTAAGAAGCAGGTAAAGCTGCCACTTACCAAGAACTGGGATAACTCAGATGGCGGGTGGGCGCTGTGCACTGTGACAAGAGCTTGCATTTACAAGGAAGGGAATGGCTGTGGTGAGTAGGTCGGTAAGCTTGGCTTTCAGAAAGCTGAGGCAGGAAGATTGTTGCCAGTTAGAAGCCAGCCTGTGGACTAGGGGAGCTCTGTCACACAAGCACAGACAGAGACACCCTAGCAAAGCAGAAATAAAGCTCAACAAAGGTAGGACATGGCACAGGTGATGTGGCCACAGCAGGCCACAGTGCTCACACGTCAGACACAAGCATCTGTGGGCACTCTCAACCAGGAAACCCAGCTCCTCCACTGCTAAGTGCTGAACATAAGAATTAGAGGGTATAGTAATTCAGTTACATGCTTAAATTAAGAAATAGCTTCCCAAACTGATGTGAAGACCACTAAAATAAAATATGTTGTATTTCATTTCACAATAGTTAGGAGATTGAAGGAGACCAGATGTTCATCTCTAGTGAAGGGATAAAGAATGTGTTCTGCATGCACACTGACTAGAACTCATCGTAAGTTAAGATGGAGTCATGAAACCTGCAGGAAACGATGGACTGGCTGGTTGGATAGTTGTGTAAGTTCTGAGGAGTGGGCTCCGTCACTCGTGAGTGGCTAGGACTGTAGTTGCTCTTGGATGTCCTATTCCTCAGGGGCTGCAGGGGCTGTCTGTGCAGCTTTAGATGACTGCTGCCTCCTCACTGGGTCTTGCTCGAAGTCTGTGGACTTTTTCTTTAGATCTACCATTTGCTGACTTTTCCTACTTGTAAGTTTATCAGTTTGTACTTCATTTCCTTTGATTGTTTTGAGTTCATTCATTGAATTCATTCATTGCCTTTTTTCTGTTTGTTTGTTGTTTTGGTTGGGAGGGGGTTTCTTCTACCAGGGGCTCTGTATGTAGCCCTGGCTGACCTGGAATCCCCTGTTTAGACCAGTCTGGTCTCCTGCCTCTGCTGAAGGAGGTGCCGCTTCTGACAGGCTGCTGCTTTTTCTGTATTTCTGAGGTGAGCACATGTGGCCTTGATGATGTCAGCATCCAGTGCAGTGCATTTCCCTCTCCCCATCAGTTAGGTCTGCTACATTTTGGCCTCAGCCTCCCAAGTGTGAGGATTAAAGGTGTGTGCCACTACTGCCCTGCTGAGGGATTGCATTGCAGTTAGGTTGTGTGCTGAGTGGGATTGTGGGTTTAGATTGGTTATGTTTTCACTCTAGTTTGATCTAGGATGTGCTCTGCCGCAGTGTGCCATAGGGCTGAAACTTATATACATCATCTCTCTTTCGTAGTGTTCTGTTTCCTGGCTAATAGCTTTCTGTGCTGGTGTTTAGTTCTTATCCATCTTTGCTCACTTTTGCCTAGTATTTCTATAAATTGTTGAATGTAAGTGTGGAAATCCCCCTCTGTTTATGTGCATTTGTCAGTTCATCTATTCAGTTCATGGTACCTTGATGTGCTTATAACGTATGATAATGGGACACCTGTTTTATCCCTGACAGCATTTCTTGATCTGCAGCAGTCAATGCTGCAGGACTCTTTGCTGTACAGTATTGATGTCTTCACTGTTGCTCTTGTTTTGTAATATTTCCACATCTTTTTCCATCCTTTTATTTTCTGTTTCTTTATGTCTGAAGTGACCTTCTTATAGAGAGCATATGGTCAGGTACAGTCAGTCTGTCCGAGCTTTACATGGTATGTTTGCACCATTTATATCTCATGACACTTGTTGGGGTATCAGAGTGGAGTGGACACCACCCCTCCCTTTTTCCCTCAGTGGATTCAGAAATAATAGACAAACACAAGTCAAGTAGGTCCGTAGCTTACCACATTGAGTATGGTAACATCCTGCACCATTTAAAAGAGAGGACAAGTTAATGTTGCAGTAATTTCTAGAGTTCCATCTGACAAACAAGTATGACCGTCATAGGCTTGAGAGACAGCTGACATTATAGGTTGTAATAGATTATAGGTCACTCCCAACCCTGGTTATAAGCTCGGTCTCACTAAAGAAGCTGAAAACCTTATCCTAATCAGTTACCAGCTTAATAGTGCCACATTATTTCACAGAATTCTTCCCTGACAAAGACTTGTTATCAATTGGAATGTTTCCTTTTCAGTTTTTATGTTTAAGTATAAAAGAAACTCATCAACTTGTAGGTTCTCCAGTCTATAGGTTGTTATAAATAAACTAATGAGTCTTGCTTAGTCTTCCCCAGCTTCCATTTTACCAGGATAAATACCCAAAAACTTACAACTTGTTTTAAACTGAATTTCATGTCAGTGGGGAAAGCACTCCATAGTTTTCCTGGGGTTCCTTATGTGCCCCAGTTACTACACCAAGACCCTGGTTTTCCCTTAGACGTAATGTAGTGAGCGTTAGAATAAACCTTGTATTCAGGTCTTCTAAAGAAAGGTACCATTCATTTGAATGACTACTTTCCAAGGAAGGTACTGTTAGTTAAATTTGGGTATTTGGGGTCGTCTTCTTTGTGTAGTCATGACTCAGTTGTTATTCTTGGCAGATGTCGTCCCACACCCAGTCAAGAAACGATTCCAAATGAAAGCTGCTGGGAAAAAGAAAATCAGTTTTCTTTAATGAACTTAAACTTGCTATGTTGGCCACAGCTCAGGGCAGGCACCAGTGCTCAGGGCTCCATGCTCAGAATAGCTGGCCAACACAAACTGGACTCCATGGTTTTTTAGTGATCTTTTTGTTTGTTTTCGTAAAGAACATGAGCTTGGCTGGTTATCGATTTGGGAAAGGCCTGGGAGGATATGGAGATATATATTATCCCTGGCAGTCATAATTCATTTCTACAAGGAAAAGTATTCACCTTACAAATTTGATGCAGGTATAGTTTATGGTATTAGATAGATAGATAGATAGATAGATAGATAGATAGATAGATAGATAGATAGATAGAGATATGACAGATGTTTAGTGCAGCCTACTGTGGACCTGTGGCTGTGGGGGGTGAATATAGAGGAAACTTAGTGACTAATCAGGGTGGAATACAAAAGAATGAGCTTTTGCCATGTTGCTCTGTTACTAATACAGAGAGATAATAATGAATAGAAGTTCTGTTGGGTAGTGCTGCCTTAAGGTTCATTTCAGTAACATTAAAGCTTGGCAAACAATTGTAAATGCACGTTTTGACTTGTCATGAGTTTGACCTTGGTCTTTATGTTCATCTTCTTTAATTCCGGTAAGTAGTTTTGCAGGAGTTGTTTTCACAGGAGGGGAATTCTGAAATGTTATGGTGCCAGTTTCCCACACATACTCAAAAGGAGACATACAAAAATGGCTTAGTGCCACTGCTTAGATGTCATTTGCCTGAAAGTAAAGTCAGGTCCCCGTGCTTGAGATTTTAGCCTGTGCCTTGTTAATAAAGGAGCTCTAAGTTCAGTCATGCCTTGTGATATAGATATGGATAGAGATATGGATAGAGATATGGATAGATATGGATAGAGAATCTGAATGTTGTAGTGGTTTTATTACAATATGAGCTGACAGACTGTCAGAAAAAAGCATGAAGATACTGGGTCCTACTAAAGTTTCCATTATAATTCAGCATTATTGCCATTAAATTATATGTAGTGTTTTATTTGAGCTAGGCAATCTTGGTTAATTTTGTACCCATTTCTCTGAAAGCCTTTGATTATCATGATATCTGTCTCTGAGATTAATTAAGGAAACAAATTCAGTTCAATATCTTGACTGACTAATAACTGAGCTTCCTAGTTTTCTTTTGTGTTTTATATACAATATAGCTTTGAATGGTAGATTTTACATCCAAAAACATCCTCTAAAGTAAAAGTGTCCCTGTGGTTAATTCTTCAGGGTTTCTCTTCAGAGGGAATAGGCAAGAAGTTCGGACTCAGAGGATGCTGCATTGGTAATTTGGCTCAAACTGCTTGGGGAGAATAATCTCTCTCCTAAAATGAAGCACAAGGAGAAGTAATAACTTTTTATGCATGATAAGCAACAAAATATGAACCTGCTGGTCTTTGCTTTTCATGTTTCTTTACCTCTGTCTTTCAGTGAGTCCCTCCTGCAGTGTGCACACGATGTGATCAATAACTCAATAACTTCTCTCATGCAGTAATTATCTCCCTGTGATATTATCTGAACACTGTTTTCCTTTATTACCCAAAGATGCAGGAGATATTTATATGACCAGCTGATCCCATTTTAGATAAAGGTGCTTTGTGACAGCAGGAGAACCGTTTACTTTAAATAGCCTTTCAAAATAAGAGCAGAATGAAAAGCTTTGCCAGTTAATTGCCACTTACCATGAGACAGTGATTGCCAAAAGGAAGAAAAGTGCAAAACTTTTGTGAAGTTCTGCTTAGAACTTGTACTTTGCAAAATTACAGTCTGATAAACCCAATTTAAATTAGAACATTGACTCATTTAACATAATCATACTTTCCATTTCCTCTAAATCATTAGTTATATGCCAATATATAAAATAAATACACATTAGTTCTGTCATCTAACATGTCTCCCAAATATTCTCATTACAGGCAGAGATCCTGCAAGAGTCCCGGATGATGATCCCAGATTGCCAGCGTCGGTTAGAGGCTGCATATACTGATCTTCAGCAGATATTAGTAAGTAAAGATTTCTCTGTCTTATATTTAAAATTTTTTTCAACCTAATACATAGAAAACCAAAAATTTCAATATTTAGCACCTCAGCTACTTGAAGAGATGTACTGGCTTGTCGTGTGTCTTAGTTTCTTTCTCGCTGTATAATGAAATGCTCT
Organism: Mus pahari; assembly: GCF_900095145.1. Taxonomy (NCBI): domain Eukaryota; kingdom Metazoa; phylum Chordata; class Mammalia; order Rodentia; family Muridae; genus Mus; species Mus pahari. The sequence continues at coordinate 25,910,669 of NC_034600.1, forward strand.
TGGCAGGAAGGCGGCTTAGGAAGGAGGGGTTGACTTTAGCTTAGACTTCCAACTTAGTGTATTATAGCAGGAAGTCACAGTCACTTGGGAGAACTGATTACATATATCTGTAACAAGGAGCAGTGAATGCATGTATGAATCAAATTTTAAACAGCTCAGTTATTTGTCAAAAAAAAAAGTATGTGTATACACACACACACACACACCAAATATATTGCTGCTCAAAACTGGTACCATGTATACCAATTTTAGATGCAAACCTGTATCTGTAACAAGATACAGTGACTGCATGTCTGCTTGTCTCTGCTTAGCCCACAGCTAAGGTGCATCTTCCCACATCAGTTAACATAATCAGAATAATCTCTGTTGACATACGCAGAGACGAGCAGAGCATTAATCTGTAAAACCCCTCACTAGTGTGTCTGGGCCTTGCCTCCTAGGTATCAAGTTGACAGTATTAACCATCGTACCTGGTGTACCAGCATGCTTTTACATATTTGAAGAGTTTAACTTCTGCTTGAGTCATGACTCCACTAAAAGTACTTTTCTACCATGTTTATTCTACTGATTTAATTAAATATTTGAACCATAATAGCAGGTATACATGGTACCAGTTTTTTTGTTTGTTTGTTTGTTTTGTTTTGTTTTCTTTTTCGAGACAGGGTTTCTCTGTATAGCCTTGGCTGTCCTGTAACTCACTTTGTAGACCAGGCTGGCCTCGAACTCAGAAATCCGCCTCCCGAGTGCTGGGATTAAAGGTGTGTGCCACCACACCCGGCACATGGTACCAGTTTTGAGCAGCAATATATTTGGGGTGTGTGTGTGTGTGTGTGTGTGTGTGTGTGTGTGTGTGTGTGTATACACATACTTTTTTGACAAATAACTGAGCTAACTGTTTAAAATTTGATTCAATCCAGTGTCTCACATTAATTTGGTCCTTGTTTAAAAGAGCTGGAATTTTAGATTCAAACCTGTAAACTTGAGAGAAAGGGAAGCCAAATGTAATGGAGGCAGAGCCGAGCTCTCAGGAAGCCACTGAGGTGTGTGGCACTGCTATCCTTCCTGTTAAAGCACACAGTGCTTAGCTGACCTTAGGAATGAAGGGATGGAAGTTTTAATAGTTAACCAGATCCACAGTGTGGCCACCTTAGCCCCACTCTCTGTAGCTGTGAGAGAACACCCTTACAAAAGCTGCTTCAGGGCGGGAGAGCTCCCTTGGCTTTGATTGCAGGTTACATCATCACTGCAGGGACGGCAAGCTGCAGGGTCACATTACATGCATAGTGCAGACCAGAAAGCCGAGAGCTGGTGTTCCCAGTGGGTCTACACGCTGTCGCTTGACAACCGAAGCCAGCCATCACAACCCTACTTCCCTCTACTTGGCGCCCAGACACCACTGTAAGCAGTACCCTTCTCTGCCCTTTGTCCCCAGGGTCTCACGTTCATCTCCTGATGTACAATACAGGCCACCTTTACAAGTTCTTATTGTCTTTAAATTTTCCAGTATTTTAGAAGTCTGGAATCTTGTAACTGAGTTCCTATAAAATCAAAAATAAGTTGTATATTTTCAGCATAAAATATAGAATAAACATTCAGTACAGAGTAAACATTCCTGTTTCAAAAAGAATTGGACGTAACAAGAAATAAACAAACGAAACTCCATCAGAGAAAACACCAAATCCTGCAGCTCTTTGTCCTGCATCTGAGGCTTATAATGAAATTGGCCGAGATCCAAAGGCACAGGCAGCCCACACTGCTCAGCCCTGCCTCCTGCGGCACACAGCTTCTGTCAGTGCGCCCCACACCTGCAGCACTCCTCCAAGGATGCACCATGGTCCTGGCTTCGCCTTCCTACTGGGGTTCCACTGTGCCTAAAGCTCCTTCCTTGTAGATTAGCCTCTCGGGGACTCTGGGGGCACAGGGACTGCCTCCATGCCACACAGTGTCTGACCTCAGCTGCTCTCAGTCACCCCCTCGCATGGATAGAAGCCAGGTTCTGTTGGCACTTCAAGATACAGCCTTTCCCCTTTGAACCACAGCTACCCACTTCCGTGGCTGACCTCGAAGACACACTTTCCTTTGCAGTTGCTTTCCAGGAGCAGGGAATGCCTTAGGCTTTCTTCCTGTGACTGCATTAGCATCTTTTCCAGATAGAACCTCTTAGTGGTGTGGTTTGCCTTCAGAACCCTCTTCATTCTCCCCTGCAGCACGGGAGGCTTCTCTTGCCCTCTGCAGACAAAGCTATACATTTCTTTATATCCAACTTCCCTCAGGCTCTCAGAACAGGAGCAGAATGAAGCCAGACTCTGGCCAAAATGCCACAGGAATGACTCCAGCCCAGTTCTGAGAGCCCTTGTTCCCTCTGTAACGATTTTCTGGCCCCCACATTCTTGTCCTCCACACCCCACTAGATCGCAGGTTAGCTCTGCTTCCAGCATTTAATGGATTTTCTTAACCATCTACCAGACACGTCCGCGATCTTCCCACAAAGCAGCTGCAGTGGCTAGAAGCCACCTGGTCAGATTCTCACAGCAAGTGCCTACCTCTTGGTTCTATTGTCTGCCTTAGTTTTGTTTCTTGTTGCTGTGATAAAATACTGAATAAAAGCAACTAGCTTAAGAGACAAAGAGCTTATTTGGCTCCTAATTCCAGGTTACATTCTATGGAGGTCACAGTGACTTGAATCAGCCAGTCAACATTATATCCTTATTCAAGAGCTTAGAGGTATTCCCAGGCGATTCCAGATTATATCAAGTCGGCAGTCAGTGCCAGCCATCACAGCCCAGGGTGGTGACACAAACCTATAGTTCCAGCACTCGGGAATCAGAGGCAGGTAGGTCTCTGTGAGTTCAGGGTCAACATAGACAGTCCCGGTCTCAAAAATAAACCATCCGAACTATCCTGGTTTCATGTCTGTTGCTGAGATTAAAAACAAACGAACAAACAAACAAACAACCCTAACAGAAAACTGAGTCCCACCAGGTGAGCATAATACCACTATCATAATTTTTGAGCAATTTGAAGCAAGTCGCATTAAATATTGTCTAGGAGGATGGCCACTGTCCAGGTTCATACCCAGCACTCCCGGAGAATAGCCGTGAACCACATTAGTCAGATGCCTACAAAGGCGGGGCCCACAAGGCCATGCACTATTGAAGTGACTTTTACGGGGGATTTTTACCATAGTCTTTCTTGTTTAGCTCCCAAGTGAACAACACAGATATCAGAATTTATTAACAAGCTACGAATCTAAACTGGACAGGTTCTGAGACTATTATAACCCTGCTAGGCTATTAATAACCATAAATGCCCCATTGCTGGCCAGCTGGTTCTTGGTATGTTTCATGTTTGTCCTCAGTGTAAGCTCTTTAGGCCATGTGGCTTTCTACCTTACATGAACAATAGTCCCCCAGCATTCCAGGAAGTTATCTGTCTGTGGGCAAGTGGGGCTTACAGGTTAGACGCATTTTTGTTTAATAGAGCTCTTCAGTGCAGCGATTTAAAACTTAAAACATAACTTTAGCCTTTACAATTCAACTTCAGGAAGAAAGGGTTTAATTTTATTGATGATTCCAGATTATAGTTTATTATGGGAAAATCAAGTTACCAGAACTTGAAGAAACTGGTCATGTCACATCCAGTTAATAGTAGAGGGAAATAAATACACACAAGGCCACTGACTTGTGCTGTTTCTCCACTCTCCTATAACTCAGGACCCTTGACCTAATGAGTAGTGTTGCCCCCAGTGTGCTGTTAGGGACAAAAGGTGTCATATCATCCAATCATCATTGCAGCTGTGAGCCACCTGATGTGGGTACTAGGAATTGACCTTTCCTTTGGAAGAGCAACAAGTGCTTTTAATCCACTCAGGCATCTCTCCAGGAGCCATAGTGAACTTCTTAAAGGTAGGATGCTGATATTCATCAAAAAGAGAAACTGGTTTTTATTTATTAGAAGATAGATAAAGTAAAAAAAAAAAGAGGCAGCATATTTCTGAGTTCAAGGCCATCCTGCTCTAAAAAGTAAGTTCCAGGACAGCCAGGGCTACACAGAGAAACCCTGTTTCCAAAAAAAAACCTAACCAAACAAAATGAAAAGGGGGGGAGGGGAGGGAGAGAGAGAGAAAATCACTGTTAAAATGCTACATAGAAACCTATTTATGTCTTAACAATTTCAATGCTTTTTTTTCTCCTTAAGAATCTAATAGCTGATAAAATAATACAAATTGTTTAAAAATAATGTGTTTGGATAGTTGTACTTGAAGTTAAATTAAACTATTACCTCTTCTCAGTAAACTTCAATTTACTGAAAGAAACATGTTTATGTTGAATATACACATTATTCCTTTTTACCTCTGTTAAAACTGTCTGCATCTTTTGTTGTCTGTGACTTCATTTAAAACTCAAGGGCTGGACTGATGGACCCAGGGTCAGTCCCCACACCACATGTCAGCTCACAACAACTGTGACTTCAGTTGCAGAGGGTCAGACACACCTGCCTCCTCTGGCCTCCGTGGGCAGCAGGCATGCATGAAGCACACAGATACTCAAAGACTCCATTCTGTAAAGACATAGGCATTCTCTAATTAGTCTGTTGTTATTACACTTTAGTGAGAGTTTCCTACAGATTAGTGTGTACAAAAACTCAATTTTTAAATATCAGAAAATTAAGGGGGGCTAGAGAGATGGCTCAGAGACTGACTGCTCTTCCAGAGGTCCTGAGTTCAATTCCCAGCAACCACATGGTGGCTCACATAGTAGTTTATCTGTAATGGGATCCGATTTCTTCTTCTGGTATGTCTGAAGACAGTAACAGTGTACATGAAATAAATTAATAAAAAAATCTAAAAGAAAATTGAATATGTTAATATTTTGTAATATTTTAATAAATAAGCAGACAGTCCACTTTTCTAATTTGATTGTGTTTAGCTTGGGTAACATCAGTGACAGCCGTTGGCATGGAGTAACTGGAGGACCATTTTACAATGGATGGTTAGCAAATCCTTGTGTTTACTTTGTACATTGTCAATCTTTTGTATGATGATGTTGGACAAATGATTTTTTTTAATTTGTGATTTTATTTAATTATTTAATGCTAATAATTGTAGACAACTGTGTTCTTAATTATAACATGAAAATATAGTGTGAAAATATATAATAAAAATAAGCTAACCTCATTTCTTCCTTCCCTAGGAACAAAGGGACAGAGCTGTTACATACTTAGAAATCTTAGAATCCTTTTCTCTGATTCTCAAGTTACTTACTGGTCTGTATTATAAGCAGCAAAGTATTGAAATTCCTAAACGACAAACTTAATTTTGCTATTTTTCATTTCAGGAAAGTGAGAAAGACTTGGAAGAAGCCGAGGAGTATAAAGAAGCCCGTGTAGTGCTGAGCTCCGTGAAGCTAGAAGCCTGACATCTTTCTGTATGGGATGGTTTATGCATTAAATCCTGGGGTCCATTCTACAATTCATTATTTTCGGCCACTGCTGTGTTTAATAATATGAAAACGTGGTTCTTTTTATGCAGTTGCATATATTTTCTTTGCATAACTTAATGTGTCAAATAAACGAGTTCATCTAATAAAATTGTTTGTTTTATACTTTACCAAATTTTCAGTTGGCCACTTAGTTAAGTGTCATTAAATCAGGTGGTTTTGAAGGTTATCTGAAGTGTAAATAGTTCATAGTTGGGTTTAAAACTAGAGCGTGTCAGCTGGGAGCACTAGGGGAGGCTCCGCCTGTGCAGCTGTGGGAAGACGGTCCTGCTGGGCAGAGGCCCTGCCCACCCACCCCTGCTCTGTCAGTGAGTCCAGTGAGTTCCTTGTCGCCCCAGACTGAACTTTTATGGGACCATGCCTGGGTTGTTGTTGGCCTTAGGATGAGGGCAGACTTTGTTTGTGTCCCCCACCCCCTTGAGAAGGAATGTTAGCAACATGATGGCACACCCAGACTCTACTCATTCTCTTTAGTTCCTGTCCCCTTTTGGTTTTGTACTAGTTGATGGAGCTAGGCCCTCAAGCATGGTAGGCAATGCGCTCCAACCGAGCTGCATCTCCACCTGGATTTTATTTTATTTCTTTACTTGGTCTTTTGAGATGGGGTCTGGTTGTGTTGCTCAGGTTGCCATGAGCTAACAGTGTAGTACACAGGGGCCTTGAACTTAAAATATCTACCTGCCTTGGTGTCGTGAGTAGCCCTGGTTTCAGACCATCAGTACGAGAGACAGCCAGACTGCCTTGTCTGACTGGAAATGGTATCGTTTTGTCACAAAGTATTTTTCCTACAGGATTATAAACTCATTACAAGGGCTGGTGAGATGGCTCAGTGGGTAAGAGCTCCCGACTGCTCTTCCAAACGTCCGGAGTTCAAATCCCAGCAACCCCATGGTGGCTCATAACCATCCTCTTCTGGAGTGTCTGAAGACAGCTATAGTGTACTTACATATAATAAATAAATCTTTAAAAAAACAAACAAAAAGAATCCAAAAAAAAAAAAAAAACTCATTACAAAATCATTTGAGGGCTTTACCCCTCAAATACACAATTCATTTAGTTTCTTACATGCCTGGAACATGTGTGTAAACCTTGTGGCCTCAGCTGAACATGAGCAACGATGCAGTGAATCAGAACAGTATGAGCACAGGAAGTTCAGATCCACAGTGGAAGACAAACAGCGCTGGAAAGAGCTTAGGACAGTGGGGCTTGGTTCTGCTTTCAAGACTGGATGGTCGCTCAAAACTAGCCACTTCACTGAAACTCAGGTCTGGAGAGGAGGATGTCCTGTCCTTACCTAGCATGTCTGAGGGGCCCTCCTACCACAGCACCAGCGTGCACCCTTGTAAGCCCTGCTTTTCCCATTGATCCCAATGGGAGATTCGGGTTGAGCCTTCCATCGTTTACATTTCTGAATAAGTGTTTATTTCTTAGTAACTAAGTTGCCCTTCCTTTAGCCTGTATTGTAGCATGTAAATTGTTCTTTAGGAAGAAATAGAACTGTGGGAGGGGAAAAGCACACTTTAAGTAAGCACATGCTTACTGTATAAGTGATAAAAACTAGTTAATAGAATGTTCACTTAACATTTCTCAACTTTCTGGACAGTACCATTCAGAGCCTAACATTTTACAATTACCTGTACCTATGCACTGAATCTTCCAAATTGAGCAGTCAAACTTGTTTAATCTAGATCACTTTGCAAACTTTATCACATTAGTTGGCTTTAAAAAATCCCATCAGACTTAATAAGGACATATCCTATAGCTGGTTATCATTTAAACCTTATTATTTGATCATTTAGATAAACCATGGAGAGATTAATCCTTTCCTTGATGGCGGATTGGGTGGCTTTAAATGTCGTTGGGAATTTGACATGTGTGAGAGAAGAGCATGCGTTCTGAAGCAGTTGGCATGAAAGGGTTAATCAGATGATTTAGTCCTTGAAACCCTGTTGAGTATGTTAGCTCGAAAGATATTGAATGGTTCAGAAATAGTGTACTGTCAAACAAATTAGAAGTATTAATGTACTTGAAGTTCAAGAGCGCTTCTTAAGACCCACATCGCACTTACGGCCCGCTTCTCTTCTGCTCTTCTGAGAAGTACCTTTCAGACAGACACTCATAGCTATGTGCCCTGCGCCCTCCTCCTGTGCTGTGCCTTCTGACAGGCAGTTAACATGATGCTTTCATAGTTTTCAAGGTAAATATCTTCATTACGTCACAAGATGGAAATATTTTTATGGCACAGTGTTTTTCAAATTAATACAGAATTTTTTTTCAGTAGAAAAAAAGAGATGAAGAATAAAAATACATGCTTCACAAAGGAAGAAATGCAAATGGATGGTTGTGTTTCTGCTGTTCTACCCAGTACGAATTGGACACAAATTAGTAATGAATACTGAGTTGTTGTCCTGATATACTTAAGTATCAGCTGATGAGACTAGCTATGGGAAGAAATAAGAAATAAACACAGGAGATTGTGCATCGCTCTCTTTCTAAGTACCTGATGGGTACCAGGAAGCTGCTGTACCGTGGGATCTTAATGTGGACACTTACAAAATTACACAATGGTGAAGGCGTGGATTATGCCACTCAGAAAGACGTGTTCAAGGCCTAAGCTCCACACCCTGAGAGTGGAGCTGGATTTGTAAATGGGATTCTTGTAGAAAAAAGATGAAACCACTGAGTAAGCTGACAGACCTGGCATCCTAGCAAAACGGGACACAGGACAGGGCAGATGATGGCTCCCTGTGAACTGGTGTGGTCCTGGAGATGGAGACATAAAGAGGCAGGCATGGAATATTCTCCCATGGGGTCCGCAGATACCTGTGCTGAAGCCCATAGAGATGGGAAACAGTCTCCATCCTCATCCAGGCTGTAGTTCTTCCAGCCCTCCAAGAACCCAAACGCTCTCAATGTGTGCCAGCAGCCACCAAATAGAACAGAACTGAGCCCCAGAGAGTCAGATAAGACACCTTAAATAACTTGTCCTATATACTGAGGGGGAAAAAAAGACTGGAAAAAGTATTATTTCCAAAACAGTGAATAATATCCAGCAGGATTTGGAGCAAGGAAGAGCGCTGGCTGGGAGGGGTTATGACAAGGCACAGTGAAAGAGCTAGCTCTGCCTGCTGTTGGAACTCACCAAGTCAAACCGAAGTGTGGGCCACTTACCTAGTGAGTTTGCGTACAAGTGTATGCATGGGTGCTTCCTAAAGGGAGAAAATGGGGTCAGGAGCAAGTTATATATGCTATATATGGAAATATATACAAATTTATATGAACATCTATGAATTCAGCTAATTCAGGTCCCTGAAGGAAAAGTAGATTATTCAATGACTGGCTAGCAATCTAGAAAACAAAATACCAACATCTTTACCTGTGACATCAAGAGGTACTTAAGTTGGTCAGTGATTTCAATCTAGAAAAGAGAAAGTAAAAAGCTAGAAGAAAACACTGATAGTTTTTCAGTTGGTGCAGTGAATAAGAAAGAGAATTTAATGCAGTTAGGAGAGTAGTGTGAAGATTCTCCACAAAATAATGTATAGATCCAACCCAGTCTGCATCAAAACTAAAGACAGAGAAAAGAAGCGGGGAAACTTCAAATGGAGAGTGAGTGGGAGGGTCTGGAGAGATTCAGGAAGCTGCAGTGGATGCTAACTCTTCTAAGGGTCGGAAAGGTGTCAGCAGATGACACAAAGACGCTAAGCCATATGTGGCACATATCAACACTCCTGCTAACAGAGCCGGCCTCCAAGTTGGAATGGATAGCTCCACTGCAATAGAATGGAATTGGCAAGATGAGTTATATGCTGAGACAAATGAGAGCCAGGGGACACAGCATTACACACCAGAGCACATGCCTTCCATGTGTGAGGAACACAGTATTACATATCTGTGAGGCTTGAGTTCACTCCCATCCCAGTGCCAAAAAAAAAAAAAAAAAAAAAAAAAAAGATTTCCAGGGCTGGAGAGATGGCTTAGCTGTTAAGAGCACTGACTGCTTTTCCAGAGGTCCTGAGTCCAATTCCCAGCAACCACACAGTGACTCACAACCATCTGTAATGGGATGTGATGCCCTCTTCTGGTGTGTCTGAAGACAGTGACAGTGTACTTATATAAAATAAATCATATATATATATATATATATATATATATATATATATATATATATATATATGTCTTTCCTTTTTATCCTACATAACAAAGTAAGCTGAAGTGGATAAGGGGCTGGAGATATGACTCAGTGGCTGAGGGCACTGGCTGCTCTTCTAAAGGATCAAGGGTCTGTTCCTAGCACATGCGTGGCAGCTCACAACTGTGTTCTGGGGAACCTGATGCCCTCTCCTGGCCTCCGTGGACACCAGGTACACACATGGTACATGTGTATATGTATGCTCCAGGTACACACATGGTTCATGTGTATATGCATGCTAAACACATTTTATAAAGCAGATTTAAGGAATTTGTGCAGTAAACATTGCTCTCCTGCAGAATGCTTTTAAGCAACAGACAAAGGTATCGGCAGCATGTGTTTGTGTGTAGGATTAGAAGAAGAAGGTGTGATTAAAAACTGTTCTAAAGCTGCGATGTCAGAGCTGACATTAGGATCTTACTAGACAAGTGTTAGCACTACCTCTGGGAACTATGACAAGAAACACACTTCAGAGTTCTCCCCAAATGTTTGTTGATTCAGAGGCTACAGAGCTACCTCCAGTCACCAGTGAGTGCCGCATCACACATACGCAAGCTTCATTTTCACTTCATGGCACTTCTCCCTCACTCCACACACAACTTAAGGGTGTTGTCGGGTTCCTGAGTTTTTTTGTCTGTTGGGTTAATCTGTGTAGGGTTAATAGCATACAAATAAAAGCAGTCGGTGCACGCTGCTTCACATAGCTGAGGCACAAAAACAAGGGACAAGAGAGCAGTGACTGGAAGTGGCTTCCTGGTAGACCTCCTGCCTAGCATGCCCGTGAACCTAGGCTTACTCCTCAGCACTGCAGAAAACGCCATCTCTGGGTGTACAGCAACTAACCCACATTCTGGAGCAATACCTCTAGCTCAAGTCTTGGGTTATCAGTCATATTTCAGCAAATTAGTTAATTTCAAAAATAAAACCAACTAACGAACAAAGCAAAAGGTAAAAGCCACCAGCTGATGGATGCTTCCGTGGATGAAGGTGAGCGAAAAGAGCTGCTGCTTCTACAGCAAGAGCCAGAGCTGACGGACCATGATCTACACGGAAGGGGAAGCAGTCCTGCTTAGATGGGGTTTGGGCAGAATTATGGGAAATGCTAAGTATCCCAAAAGCACTCACTGTCTCCTGAGGATGGGCTAATAAGTTGGAGACAGAAACTGGGCAATTTTTGTTGGGGTTCAGCATTTGCCAAGCCAGATGAACACTGATCTCACTTAAGCAAGAATAGTTTATTGAACGTGCACCCTAACACTGGTCAGACCAAGGCACAGCTCAGAATTAGCTGAACTATAACAACAATATCTTCTTCTGTCAGGTTATAAAGGAAAACACACACACACACACACACACATAGACACACACATACACACACACATACACACTCACACACACACATATAGACACATACACACACTCACACACACATATACACACACACTCACACATACACATTCACACACACATACACACACACAGACACACACACACTCACACATACACACACACACACATTCACACACACACATACACACACACTCACCCACATACACACACACTCACACACACATATACACACAAACACACTCACTCACACACACACACACACACACACACACACATACTCATAATGAGTTCATATACAGGTGCAGGAAGTGCTACCCAGTGGTCAGCTCTGACTCAAGATATTTTAGACACGACAATTTATATTGATTTGATGGGTCCTATGTAAAACTTTGTGGAATTTCTTAGGATTGGCAAACATACAGAACATTTAGAACATACAGAACAAAACAGGGTATGTGGTCAGCATTCTTTCTCTGAGCCAAGTCACTTCTCTGTGTCAATGACTGGCAGATATGTTGCAGCAACAATATGAAATAGCTGACAGGTATGGAACAAAACAGCTACAGCTATTCTGGGGGCCGGGGGTCAGGCCATAACAATTTTTATAATGAACTACTTATTCATATTTTACAAAAGGATTTTTTTAACAACAAAAGTTTTACACATCAGAAGGAAATGGCAAGGTTCTCAATAGAGATAAATGGGCAAGTAACATAGATGGCTCATGTATAAAAGAAGTACAGTAGAGATGAGTCTGCTGCTAAAAGTCACCTGCCTGACAACCAGACTGTCACTCCCCAGGACCCACACAGGCTAAAGTACAGCTGGGTGTGGTGGCATGCACCTGAAATCCCACACTTGTAGTCCAAGTCACCCTCAGACATAGAAGGAGTACCAGGCTTGCCTGGGCTACATGAGACTGTCTCAAAAAGAAAAAGTTTAAAAAGAATCACTGGCTAATGGGTCTAACAATCATGAATAATTCTAATTTGAATGAGATTTATCCCTGCACTCCCCAGACAACTTGACAAAGAATTTTTAAAATTCTTATTTAAAGATGACAAACTTAGGAGGTAAAACTTACACTGTGGAAGAAATTGAAACAGGCAGTAAGACTACAATGCCTTAATATGCGTGTTTCCTGACATCTCTAAACCCTTTGGCGACCATCGGCAGGCCGCAAGGATAGTTTAGGTTGGTAAGAGCTAAGCCCATGAACTGTTTAAATAGCTACCACCATTCCACTAGTGCTGGCGCAATCCACAGAAAACACAGTCCCAAAAACACTTTCTCCCAGGCACTCTGCCTGACCGGCCACGCCTTCAGGCCCAGGAGGTGATAAACAGGAAATGCTGGAGGTGCCTGACTCCATCTGGATGTAGTGAACCCAACGTGGGAATTTCAGGAAAAAGCCCCGTTTGGAATTGGAACTTAGTATTTTAATCATGTAAACAACTGAGGAAGCTTGAACTGTAAGACTCTGGCAAGCCTTAGCTTACTTGGGGGGCAGAGGGAGAGTGCAAAGAACCCTGAGTGAATGACTTGGAGCCAGGAAATCGATGCAAAAAGCAAGAGGAATTTATTATTCCAATGTGTTGGGGTCTCGTCTTACACCTGAAGGAGAAGTGGCGGCTCCACACAACTGGTTCAGTGAGCTTGTATAGAGTTTTCAGAGCAGCAGCCATTAGGTACAACGTGATTGACAGAACAGTGTGACTTTTAAACTGATTGGTCTTTAGGGAATGAGGTGGCAAGGACTTCCCTTGTCTGTAGGTGGCCAGTGCTCTGAGCCTCTCCCACCCTCAGATGACTGATTGTTGGTTCCCCTCCCTGTGGTCTGAGGAGTAGTAATTATCTTCTCCCTTATGGAGGGGTTCTCTTCCAGAAGGTCAGGTGGAATTTTCCAAAGTTCCCCGAGGTGACATCCTCAGAACAAATCTTGGATAATTGATGCTAATGAATTAGTGTTAATTTCTGAGTTGTGATGTTATTGTGATTTAAAAAAAAAAAAAAAGCCAGTGGTGCAGACCATTGAGAGATTATGCTGATGTGTTGATCAACAAAACTACAAAACGGATGGGTTTTTCTTGAAAGCAATTAGATAGACTGAGACAGTCACTGATAAAATGGTCATATGTTGGTTGTTTTGTTTACTTACTGTTGAGACTGCAAAATTCTTCCCTTATTTTGGATACTTTGTCACATGTATCTTTTGAAAGTACTTCCTCCCAATCTGTAGCTTATAGCCAGTTCTTCCAGAACCATTTGCTAAACAGAGTGTATTTGCTACTAATTGGCCAAATTTGTGTGGGTCTCCTTCTGGACTGGCTGTTGTGGCCCACTAACCCATTTTCTGCCCTCTCACCACCACCACCTCTCTTGACTACTGTAGTTTCATAATGAATCTTAAAATTGGGTAGTGGTGTTCCCACACAATTGTTTCTGCACGGTGTCCTTTACTCTTGGTGGTGGGTTTTGGTTCTATGTATTTTATTTTTGCCTCCCCACATAAACCTATGAATCGGTTTGTTGATCACCACAAATAGCCTGCTGAGCGTTTTGACAGCACCCGACTGAGGCTGTAGATGAAGTCAGGAGGGTGGACAGCTTAACGCGGTCACTAGGAACGTGCATAGATGTCCATGCTGTTTCCTACTTTGTTACCATACATTGTTAACATACAATGCCTGTGTGTTCATTGTCTAGGAGAATGGCTATCAAGTATACTGTGCTTTTAGTTTGAAAGTTGCCCATCAACCGTGCACAGGAAAGCAGTTATTGTTTGCCACTCACCCACGTGTTGGGGCAGGAGCTTGGATTCCTTTGCATTTCTACAGAGAAATAATGTTCTTTCTGCACAAACACAGTCTTACTTTCATCCTGTGCTAGTTAGGTTTTTGTTTGTTTGCTTTGCTTTGTTTTGTTGGCCACTTGACACAAGCTAGAGTTATTTGGGAAGAGGAACCTTGATTCAGAAAGTGCCTCCATCAGCTTGCCTTGTAGTAAGGCCTGTAGGCTACTTTTTTGAATAAAAGTTGGTGTGAGAGGGTCCAGCTCAAGTGGGTGGTGCCACCCCCAGGCGTGGTCTTGGTGTGGTAAGAAAACAGGCTGAGCAAGCTATGGGGAGGAGGCCAGCCTAGTAACATTCCTCCATGGTCTCTATGCCATTGCCTTTCTTGAATTCCTACCCTGACTCTCTTATGATAGACTGTGATATGGAACTATACAGCGAAATAAATCCTTTTCTTCCAAAGGTGCTTTTGGTCGTGGTGTTTTATCAGAGCAGTAGAAACCCTCCTCCACTTCCTAATCCGGATCCCTTTTCATCTCTTGTCTTATTGCCTTGGCTAGAAGTTCGAATGAGCAGTGTTACAGGGAAGCATCCTTATCTTGTTTGTCTAGATGCTCACTCTCAGCAGGACTAATCTAGACTCTCACTCTCAGTGGGACTCATCTAGACTCTCACTCTCAGTGGGAAGCATCTAGACTCTCACTCTCAGTGGGAAGCATCTAGACTCTCACTCTCAGTGGGAAGCATCTAGACTC
>NC_034600.1:25925549-25932005 GCF_900095145.1 Mus pahari
TCTAGACTCTCACTCTCAGTGGGAAGCATCTAGACTCTCACTCTCAGTGGGAAGCTTCTAGACTTTCATTCTCAGTGGGAAGCATCTAGACTTTTTTATCGTTAACTATTTTTTTACCATTCATGTCAGCTGTAGGATTTTCGTGCATATTTTAAAATCAAGTTCAGGAAATTTCTGAATATCCATCCTTACCTTTTCCATGAGTATGTTGGTGTTGGGTTTTATCAAACTTTCTCTGTTCTGTTGATATGATTTTATTCTCTTTTATCCTGTGGATGTGATGAATTACATTAAATGATTCTTAAATATTGATCCATGCCTGCACATGGATATAAATCCCATTTGGTCATAGTGACAGGGAAGTCTAGACAGAAAGGAAGAACCATTTGTAGAAACCTAATTTCTAAGTACTACCTGAAACATACAGCTGTCAATATGTTAGCATCTTCTGGCCCAAATTTCTGTTTGATATTGGGTACTATCATTTCTGATGTATAATGGGTACCTCCCGTATCAGAAACCCTCTTTGGGGTATATGAATATCAATATTTCAACATTCTAAGGCACATATAGCATGGTTTGTGGTCAGTCATCCCCTTTACAAATCGTCTGGTTAGTGGTCAGTAATGTTGTTTTCAAGCAAACAGAAAAGGCTAGAGGCCTCCTGAATTAAGGAGGAAACTCAGTTTTGCCAGATGAGGTCCAGCTTAAAGCAAGATGGTAAAAAGCAGTAAGATATGCCTGAAGAAGTGGGAGGAGTAATTATCCTTAAGGAACTCTCGTATGCACCATGAATGGCAATAGCTCTAGACAACAGCTTCCAGCCTGCCACTTCCAAGCCTGCCCGGTTTCTTGATTTCTAGTTCAGAAAGCATAGTTGTCTATTGTCATCTTTTTCCCAAGTTCTTCCTGTTGAGGTTTTGTGTTTTGTTTATATTGTAATGCTAAATACTGACCCCAAAGGCCTGGTTGCTCCTAGAGACAAGAGTCTCCAAGTAGACCCAAATGACCTTGCCCCCCCAACCCCAGTCATCCCTGATTGGTGAATAAAGAGGCTTACAGCCTATAGCTGAGCAAAATTGAGATAGGTGGGGTTTGGGGTTCCCTGGCTTGGAGTCAGAGAACCATGAAGATGAGAGAAGAAGGGGAAACAGGAGGAGATGCTATTGGGTAAGAATCTTAAAATCATGGCCATGAGGGATGACCAATTAGAGTTAAGAGGCACACAGACAGAACATAGTAATAACTCGGGGTTATGGGTAGGAAAGTAAATTCTAATAGCATAGAAGGTAGATATCTGCCCAGTTTTAGTGCTGATAAAGGCTTATAAATTAAAGATTGAGTGTGTCTTTTATCACCTGAGAACTAAATGGTCAACGTCAGGGTAGAAGCCCAATTGGGAGTAAATATTCAATAGCCCCGCCTCCTGCTGTTCCGCAGCTCCAGAGCACGTGCCCTGCTTCCTTTTTCCAAGTCCAATGAATCGTCTTTGAGTTCCCTCTGTGCCCACCTCCATTTAAAAGTATTTTCTGTATCAGGTCAAGAAGCTGTAAAACAAACCCTCCATGTCACGGTGAAGGTGTACACACAGCATTTTTCATTCGTTGATTCAGTTTGCTAATATATTTAAGGACTTTGCATGTATGATAATGACAGACGGTGTGGTCTACTCTTTTGTGTCTCTACTTGCACATGGCATAGATACTGCCTCGTGGGATGAGTCTATCTCCTCTGATTCTGTACCCTTAAGGCTGCAAAGCAGGTTAATTCCTTCCCTTACTGTTTGGCTGAATGGTTTAGTAAGCTTGCCTGGGCCTGGGGCTTTCAGTTTTAGAAGGTTGCTAATTACTGAATCGATGTCTTTAATTGGTACAGGCCTATTGATAATTTCATCTAATATTCAACCTCTTCTAAAATGTTCAGATATGTAGTTCCTTAGGTTATAATTTAGAGGTGGTACATTCACTGATGGACATCACTATCCATTTGCATTGGGGACACATTATGCAAGGGAACTGTACCCTCCCATTTGGGGGCATCGGCTACAGCTCTGTGCCTTTGGCCGGTGAAATCGGTGGACTTGACAAGAGTCATTTCTGAGTGGAAACTTCAGGAACTGAAACAGTCTTCCAGCATCTCTCACGAACAGATGCCGCCTGATAATTGACAGTTGTCTCCATCAGTCAAGGCCTCTGGTGAAGGCAATGTTCAACAAAGTCCTGCTTCTGTTATCTGAGCAAGAGATGAGTCTGTGCTGCTCTGAGCGCCTGCGACTTTGCAGCTCTTGTTACACAGCCTGATCTAGGAGGCCATCACTGATATCCCGCACCCTTACTCGCCTGTCTCCAAAGAACAAGACTGACCCCACCCCACCCCACCCCCACCCCCACCTTACTAAAATCACAGATTTGTCTTTGGACTGAGTGCGTCATCATCAAAGTGATCAATGTCAAGAATGTGCATTCTTTCTCTCCTCCCCCATCAAGCCAAGAACAACACAGGTCTCTGTCCTGTGGCTCTAGAGAACCCCTGAGATTTTCTCATTTTAAAGTCCCAGCTCCTGCTTAGACTTGGGGACCTTAAAGCCCTGCTGGGGATGCCCAGGTTTGGCTTCTCCTTGCCCGTGTGTGTCTGGGAAACTCCCGCATCACACAGGCCACAGCTTCGAAGCACAGCAGTTGACAGATGGGATTTAAATCTTAGGCTGTGTCTGCCTTCTCAGCGTTTACACAGTCCCCTTCTCTTCCCTGTAACACCAGACTTCAGGTACATAAATCATCTAAGTTTTCAGTTCTTATGGATAAAGTTCCATGTGGTTGAGTGATGGACAAACCCTCTCTGGGACTTATTCCCTGGCTCCCTAAGACAACCCCTTAGTGAGAGTTCAAGCCCGAAGCGCACATTTGTGAGCATCATGGTCCCCTGTGGGGCTCATTAACACTTCATGATTCAATAGGTCTGGAGTGAGGCCTGAGAAGTCACAAGTTCTACCACACAGGCGGTTCCCAGATGTCACTGAAGGGAGCTAAGGAACCATATTCTTGAAAACTTTAACTTCTCTATATCTGTGTTTCCCTAAACTGTCAGCTGAGCAAGAGGCCGGTGGAGACGGTGCATGGCCTCCCCGGGTGCTTAGTAATGATGTAGTTTGTTGTTTAAACCCTTGGAGAGACTGAGGAAGTACACTTGGAGCTGGGTTCGGAACCAAACTTTTATTAAACGATCACCCCACCCAGCCCCCTCCTCTGAGCGTGCATGATCCCTGGGTGAGGAGTCACCAAGCCCAGGGGTCAGAGAGTTAGCTCATCTGTAAGAATCTTCTAGCTCCATATTTTAAAAGCAACATCACCAGTTATGCTCACTTGATGTAAAAAAAAAAAAAAAAAAAAAAAAGAACTCCTAAGCATGCAGTGATTTTACAAAAACCTCTAGCTTTGAAGTCATCTGTGGATCAATTTCTTTATTTCAACAACTCTCCTCACCGGAGGGAGAGGAGAGCTGGAAATGACCAAACTAGACAGGGTAATGATTTGTCAAGGAGCAGTAAAACTCCCTGCTCTGCTTAGAAACCCTGTCAACTCAAACCTTCTAGAAAGCACATAGGCCCTTCACTTTCAACTCTCAGCATCTATCTCTATTGATCACACACACACACACACACACACATTATCTATTTCATATATATTGATTATTTAATGTATATACATATATATATAGTTTTGTTAAAGATTTATTTATTTCATGTATATGAGTACACTGTCACTGTCTGCAGACACACCAGAAGAAGAAATCAGATCCCATTACAGATAAACTACCATGTGAGCCACCATGTGGTTGTTGGAAATTGAACTCAGGACCTCTGGAAGAGCAGCTGGTGCTCTTAACTACTGAGCCATCTCTCCAGCCCCTATATATAGTTTTTGACACAGTCGTCCATGTAGCCCTTGGCTGTCCTGAAACGTGCTACATAGACCAGGCTGGTCTCACACTCAAAGAAATCTACTTGCCTGTACCTCCCAAGTGCTGGGATTAAAGGCATTCACCACTACACACCCAATATAAAGTATTTAAAACTGAGCATCTTAAAGGCTGTGGGACAACGCAGACACTTGTGCTATCATCTTCTCAGCCTCACTCCCCAGGGGCACTATTGACTTCCTCCTGTGTCTCCAGGTCACTAAGCAAAGAGGCTACACAGGCAGCTCACCCTTAACCTGAAATCCAGACTTCCCCATAACCCATGTGACTAGACTGTGCAGCTTAGGCAAAGTCTATTCAAGTCTTCTCAAGTCCTGAACGTTCTTGAATCTGAAGAGCCTCTGGTCCCAGGCAGGATCCCCACTTGAGGCCTTCTCACTGCTCCAAAGCATTTATCGACTTCTTGTAATGACCATGGGAACCTCATGCTCTTAAGCCAATCAATGTGCTATGATTATGTTTGATTGACCCATAATTATTTTTCTCATAGTTAGTAATAGCCTCCATTTTTAATGCTGGCTTTCTATAAGCCTGCACAAATGAAGTGTTTTGAGATGCTCTGACACATCTATCAAACAACAGGAGTCAATTCTCCCAAATTTAAAACGGAACATATTTGGGTTCTGCCATGGCCCTCCCTCTCAGGACCTCCCTCCCAGCTGTGTTTAGCTGCACACCTGTTCTCAGATGGCTCCCTCCTGCGTTCTTCACGCAAAGGGTCTTCCTCTGTGTGCACTTCATTATTTAGACTTTAGAGGTTCTAGATGGTTCCTCTGCGTATGCTTTGTCCACTACTGCAGCCCGCAGCACTTGAGTCTATTGAATACTTGAAATGAGAATTGTCTAAATTGAGACACGCTGTGTTAATACAAAAAAAAAAGATTATAAAATATTTTATTATAATTCTACACCGCAGCATGTTAAAAATGATAGAGTCTTAGATTTAGTAGGCTAAAGTGGTTACTAAAATTAATTCTCCTTGCTGAATTTTTTCCCTCTTAAACTTGACTACCAGAAAACTAAATTAACCGCTGTGATTGGTAAAGTGTTCTATGGAGCAGCATAGCTCATTGTTTTTCCTGTTCTGTTTTCCATTTATTAATTGTTTTCGGGGAAATTTTCTCAGTGTCACCTGCCATTCTTCATTGATCTTTTACTGTTTGTTTGTTTGTTTGTTTGCTTGCTTGCTTGTTTTCTAAGAGCTTTGTTGATCTCTCAGCCATCCTCATATGTTTTCTGAGTGTGGTCTTTGCTCCCCCCTGTGATATCGTAAGTCTCTTCAGGTTTTAATTGCACATGTCTAGCTTCTCCTGAGCTTCTTTCATGCTCTCGGCTTGATCTTCTGGCTGCATCCTGACAGCATCTCTCAGGTGTAGTCAATGCTTCTCTACCATGCATCCATAGACAAGGGGCCAGAGAGCTGCCTGCCATGTTGGGGGGGCTGCTCACCAACATCCTCCTCAGGTGTCAGCAAGAGAGGGAGATGTGACCACAAGTGTTCTCTCCCCAGGCTGCCATCTAGAGGAGTCATGGGAGGCTTAAGACTGGTGTGTGAGGAGCCATATTTATTTCCATGGTCCCCGTCTCTGGGTCTCTTACTGTTTCTAAGTCCAATCTCAGTGGAGAATAAACCCTCTGTTCTTGGCAAAGTCAGTGTGGTCACCTGACCCTGGACCGTTTGCCATCCTGGGCATCCTATGGCCTTGAGGGGCCAAGACCCTGTCCCCCTGTGTTCCTGAATGCAGAGACTGGACTCTGTCATCCCGTCCTCACACATACTGCACTGTGCTTTCTGCCACTCCTTTGTTTGTTTGTTTGCTTTGGAGACAAAAATCTCATTTTGTAGCCTCGGCTCGCCCCTGTATAGACCTGCTGTATAGACCAGGCTGACCTCAGGCTCACGGATCTCTACCTGCCTCTGCCCCAGGAGACTAAAGGTGTGTGCGATTATGCCCAACCTTTCCATTTTTAAACAGTTTAAACCTTTCAGTCACTGCTGTCTTCTGTCCCATCGTTGCTATTCTTATGAGCCACTTAATAGTCTTGAACATTTTCTTAGTAGTGTTCTTGTAAAGAGAAAGTAACACAATGTGGTGACTTTCCTCTCCTGTACAGGGAAGAGCCATTTCTCCCCAGAGATGTGACTAGTTTCTGACTCCTATTTTCTCCTCTAAGAGCTAGTAGTTTCTGGTGAAAGTCTGCTTTGTCTTTAAGTTACACACACACACACACACACACACACACACACACACACACACACACACGTTCTTGACTCCTTGACTCTCTTTATATATTTATAAATATTTATCTTTATATATCATATATACTCATAAATCTTCACATATATATGATATATATATATATATATATATATATATATATATATGATATACTGAATACTTAGCAGAAGAGGAAGTCACTTGTACAAATTATACTTGTGCATCATTGGTCCCTGTGTGCCTTGAGAATAATGTCACT
>NC_034600.1:25932335-25940413 GCF_900095145.1 Mus pahari
TTGCCTTTGACTCTTTGCCTCCTGGCAATTATATCATGTTGCTAGAGATATCTAACTTGTACTTTGAACAATTGGAGGCTCTGATTTGCTTGACAAAGGTCATGGATGGTTAGCCTGGACTGCACTGCTTGCCCTCAGTGAGTGGAAGCCAAACCCTTGGTGGCTCACTGAGAATATGTTCTCTTCTCCTTTGGAGATGATCCTGCACCCCAAACTGGAAAACCACTTACTCTCCAAATTCAGGCCGTACTTTTTACTACCATGTTAATTCATTTAAAAAATCTAAAACTTAAATGTTGCCCTGTTTTCCAAATAAAGGGTGAAAATAGAACCGAAGTCATAATTCCAACATTAAAAAAAAAAAGCTATCTAACTTGGTGCAGACTTGTAGAGGCCTTTTGTGAAAGAGAAATGTCTAATCCACCGAGAGAAGGACTATGTCTCCAGATGAAGGAAGTCCTGATCCGTGCCCCATAGCAGTGCCCAGGGTGGTGGGGAATACAGAACTGTTGCCCTGGTAACGTCTCCAGTAGTTGCTTGAGGCTGGAGAGTGGGGAACATAAAGCCACAGAAATTTGACTTAAAATGTCGAATTTACTCAAGCTGGAGAAGGCAAACTTACCAGGAGGCTGCTGCTATTAAAGGTGGTTTGTTTCTCACGGTTCCCAAGCCAGGCCGTGTCATACCAGACAGACCAATAAAAGGCCTGGGCATACGCTTCATGGAGTTAAGGAAGGGGCTGCCGGGCAGGGTAAGAAACTGAGGGTTATAGTGTAGGTCATCTTGGTAGGATCTTCTTACGGGTGGTCCCTCCTTGTAGCGTGCAGGTCTGTGGTAATAAGGATGCAGGCATAGTGGCTTCTGGGATATTAAGCTACACAGGGAAGGCAGTTGGTTTTGAGGGAGGCCTCTGGTGGCTTTCTCCTCCTACCAAATAATTGTGGCTTCTAAGAAGTGACCAGGCCAGGGAGGAACACTCTCATCCTTGCCAGATGCCAGAACATCAGGAATATGGAAAACAAGAAAATCCAGTATCTGCAGCAGGATCAGACTCAACCTGAGGTAAGGTCCTCAAAGGAGCTAGAGGCTGCAGGGTGTGGTTCTGTGTGAGCCAAAGCCAGGAAGCACTCACTCACCTGGCCATCAGGGACAGCATGCAGGGAAGACAGTAGTGGGGACAGGACAGGGGTTCTCATTCTCTTAACCCACCCACCTTGTTAGAGAGTCCCTTTCCTCCCTGTTAACAACGTAAAACATGTGTCTCTAACCCTTATTGTAAGGGTCACAGCTCAGATGGAAAGGTATCCTGGCAGTCCGGAATACCACAAAGTCACATCACACAACGAACCTCACACAAGAGATTTATTAGGAGAGAAAAACCCAGGAGAGTGGTTGCCTCTGCTTGGGGGAGAAGCAGCAGAGAACTGAGCAGAAGACAGTTTATCGTGGCTGAGCTTCCCAGGGTAGAGATTTCCAGGGTAAGGATTGGTGGGTTTTCAAGTTCAGAGCTAGGCACACTGCATCTTAGGAGTTCTGTGGGTGGGGCCTGACAGTTGAAGGTAATCAGGGGTGAGGCCTAGCCACTCACTCCCATGGGGCAAGGGGCTTACACTTACAAGAGGAGGAGGGAGATGAGAAAGCCACTATGGAACAGCAACAGGATAGAACAGGATCTGGTCAGGGACACTCTGGCCACTAGTCTATGTTTGTGTCAAGGGCAAATCCCCTTAAACTGTGAGGACAAGATTTCAGGGGCTAGGGGTATTCTTATAGCAACAAATTCCAGACCCCAAGAACCCGATAAAAGACTTGTTTTCCACCAAAGTAGATCTACTCTGTTTTCTTCAATTAAAACTTGTGTCTGAGAGCTCATTCGTGGCTGTTGTATGTCTATTATCAAAGGATGCATTCTCACGTGTGCTGTCACAGGAAGGCAGAATGTCACGCTGTTCACCTGACCAGAAGTCCTCAGAGGGGGAAGCACAGGGCTAACACCTCCACTGAAGGAGGCCACCAAGGACCCAGGATTTATACCACATCTTATCACACCAACGTCTTCTTCAAATGTAATATTATTTATGATTGTTGTTAGTGTGTGTGTAAATGCGTGTATATGTGTGTGTGTGTGTGTGTGTGTGTATGTGCGACACATATAGTCAAAGGATAGCTTTGTGGAATCAGTTCTCTCCAACTGCCTTCATTTGGGTTTTGGAGATTAAACACTGGTCCCTGGGCTTCCGTGGCAAGCACCTTTACCCACCACTGAGCTAATCTGCTGACCCTACCACCACCACCACCACACTTTTGCCCACAATGAAATCTGGTAGCCTATCCACCTGCGTCCAGGTACAGGCTCCAAGACCCAGGCAGGAAGTAAGGGAAGGTGAAACATCCAACCCAGAGTTCTTTTTACCTGTAAGAACCACACAAAATTTCACCCTCACCTTATCAGCCAGCACCAAGTCAGT
Organism: Mus pahari; assembly: GCF_900095145.1. Lineage (NCBI taxonomy): Eukaryota > Metazoa > Chordata > Mammalia > Rodentia > Muridae > Mus > Mus pahari. Next base: position 25,934,804 of record NC_034600.1, read on the forward strand.
GGCCTACTCTACATAACAATGGCTTCTAGGGGCGGTAGCTGCTTGTTGCTGCTTCAAATGTGGCTTCTTATTTGATGACATGAAGCAAACTATCAGAAGCATTTGGCATAATTCCTAGTTTACATATATGTTCTCTGAAAGGGGAGTCTATTTGCTACTAGTATTATTGATGATAATAAAATGTATTGTTTCAGAGTCTTGATTTCCAGAATCCTGGTAACAACAAATATTTATGGCATGTCTACAGCATTTTTAGGGTTTAAGTGTAGGGGATCAAGAAAGAAAAAGAATCAGACCCTTGACTCCTAAGATCTAATTGGCCATGGAGAGAGGTCCACGGCACATTGGATGCTCTCCAAGTTCAGCCGTGCCAGCCTTGGAAAGATTAAAGCAGGCTTAAAGCAGATCTCCCCATCCCCAGGCCTGGCCAACTGGCCAAACGCCTTGCCTTGCTGGATGAGCAAAAGCTGAGACTTTCAGGAGGTGAAGCTGTCTCTCAGGACATCTAGAAGAGCTCCACAGCCTTTTAGCCCAAGGGGAAAGAGGAACAGTGTAGAGTCATTATTTCCAAGGGTGGCCTGGTACTGTGTGTCTGCATGAAATGAGCACAGCTCTGAGTGACAGGTAAGGGAATTCCTCCAGGTCATGACTTTTCCTCACTCTCTAGTTTCTAATTAGCAGGGCTGATTTTTCTAAGGATTGCATACTGAGTCAGCAAATATGTCTTGCACATTTTGCAGCCAGCATTAGACGGTATGCATCACCAGAATGTAGGGAAAGAATAGAAAATTGAGAGCCTCATGTCTGGCCTAAAAGTCAGATGAGGGGGACCCTGGGAGGAGTCTCAGGGTGAGGAGAATACTTGGTGCTGTCCCAGAGAACTCAAGTCTGGTTTCCATACCCACATCAGGTTTGGTTCCTCACAACCGCCTGCAACTCCAGCTCCTGGGGCTCTGATACCTGCTGACTAAGGGCATGCACACACACGCACACAAGCACACACACGCACACAAGCACACACAATCGTACACACACAAATAAAAACAAGAACAACACTTTTTTTTTTTCTAAAAATAAGTGGGAAGAAGCTTTACAAAATGCTACTTAGAATATTCAGCGCCGTCTGTTTGTTACAGTGACCACTCCCTTCTGCTAATTGGAGAACATTCTGCTTCCCGTGAAGTATGAAGAGAAAGCTCTACTCTGCTTTGTTTTAATGATGGAGTTAATGAAACTCACAGACTGGCTGGCAGAAACAAAATAAAGTCACATCTGGAAACAGCTGCGCCAGCAATTAAATGGCATTTAATATGATGGATACCAAAAGGGTGAGTTTTTCTTCCTCTGGCATTAAGAATGCAAAACTCCAGGCTTCCAAGCCATTCTGCTATAGTTTTGAGTCGTTGGGTGTTTAGAAATCATTCCGGTATTTACAAAGAAAAGCCCCCCAATGTGCCACAGAAGGGGCCTTTTGTCAGGAAAGAACCCAATGCACGGGAGCGGCACAGTTTGAAGTTTGAGACCAGGCATCCATCTTTACAGTTTTCTTTTTCCTCTACACATTAACTGGTCAGTATTTTAGTTCAATGAAATAAAGGCCACTTGCTTCCCATATCACTCAAGTGACCTCCTGCCTCGCTGTAATTAGTGGTAAACATCAATATGCAAGTGAAAAGATCACCTAATTAAAAAGCGTAATTCATTTGCATAGATCGCTCAGAAAGGCTCGATTGGATAGCTCACAGAGCCCAAGGAAAACTCTTTGAGCTGCAGGTATTGGCTGTTTTCCCTGCTGTTCCTTGGGCTCTGAGTATTTTCCAAAGTATTTATCAAAGTGGGAAAGGCCTTAGAGGTGGTGGTTTTAGCTAATCATTGCTAAACATTTAGAGCCTTGCAATTATTTTTATCAATTACCCAAGTAGGTGCCAACAAAGAAATGGCCTTGTCTTCCTGCTCAGCGCTGAGTGGCCTAATGTTATTAGTGAATATTGATTAAGTGCCTGTTGAGTACTAGGTACCACTCAAAACGCACAGTTACATTTTAGTTTACCGTGGTTAGAAAATGGCTCCTTTGGGCTACACCGCTCTTTAATGCCTCTAATCATAAGGAAAAGGCTGCAGGGCCTTACAGAAAGGCAGTGGCCACAAGAGTATCTGCTTTCATTTGCCCCTTACCAAGCAAGTCATGTTCTAGTTCTGCAGTCTGCAAGGGCGTCCAGAGCTTGGCTGTGCCCTTCTAAGGGTAGGGAGGAAAGTTCTGGAATCTTAGCTTCCCTACCAGAGTACTCTGGTAACATCTGTTACAAACTTGTTTCTTCACAAGTCTCTTCTGAGTTTACCTGTGGGGGCGATGGGTTAGAAGACCAGCGGAAACATTTAGATTAGGGCTCTGTTTTACTGTTACTGTGTATTTGTTGTTGTTGTTTGGTTTTGTGTCTGAGACAGTGTTATGCGTGTAGTCCAGGCTAGCCTCAAACTCTCTATATAAGACAAACTTTGACCTCCCGGTCATGCTGTCTCCAGCTCCGAAGTGCTAACTCTAAGGTACACCACCATAGCTGGTGGGGTCGGCCAACCCAGACTGTCTTTGGAGGGAAGAGTTAGGGACCTTGATCCACCTTCCAAAAAGCAATTGCTAAAGCTGTAACATCCACTGGTTCTCCTGAGCAGGAAACCATCTAAAACCAAATCAGCTTGGTTTAGCGCGACAGGGCCAGCTCAGCAGCGGCAAAGAAGCTACAGGAGCAGATTTCAGGTTTGCCCACCACGTACTTGGCAGTGTTTATCACTGTGATCGCAACTGCCTTCTATTCGTTCTTAATGTCTAGGAGATCTAAGTCACCCCGAAACTAGTGCTTCCCTCCACAAAGGAAGCTGTTGAAAGGCTACCCCAGAACCCGGGTTCTGTGACTTCCTGTACTGCTTGCCAGTTGGACCTTTGGGTGGCCATTGCGCTTTGTTTGGCTTACTCATCGCCCTCACTGCTTCCGTTTCCGTAACTCAAGGGACTTCCGGTATATGTTGATTTCAGCAGGCCAGTTGGAACAAAGCCAAGCAGAAAAAACACGGACACTGTTTGCAGAAAAAAAATACTAATGATTCTAGGACAGTTGTCACTCACTTGTCCTAATGCTTTGATCCTTTAATAGACACAGTTCCAGCCGGGCAGTGGTGGCGCACGTCTTTAATCCCAGTACTTGGGAGGCAGAGGCAGGCGGATCTCTGAGTTCGAGGCCAGCCTGGTCTACAGAGTGAGTTCCAGGACAGCCAGGGTTACACAGGGAAACCCTGTCTCGAAAAACCAAACCAAACAACAAACAAACAAATAAACTATATATACATATACATATATATATATTTCCTCATGCTATGACAAGCCCAATCATAGAATTCTTTTTGTTGCTTCTACATAACTGTAGTTTTGCTGCTGTAATGAATCCTATGTAAATATCCGGTACGTACATGGGACAAACAAGCTTAGCGTTACTTACTTTTTAATGTCACTACCTTCTCTTTGCCTAAGCTTGCGACCTCTGTCTTTTTCTGAGAACATACTCCGTTCAGCACCTTGCCCCCTCCACCCCTCTACCCACCTCAGGAGGAAAGAAAGCCCTGCGTTCTTTGGCAACTCAGATCAACAGTTGTTCCGGGCCTCCTCTCTTACCCAGCACGCCTGCTACTTCCTCTTCTCAGCCCTGCCCACTTTGCGCCACTCCTCCATGTAAATAATCAAAATCCAGTGGCGTGGACAGATGAGATGGAACAAGAAAAATACTCAAGTCAAGGCGCCCTTGCCTTAAACGGGCCACGCGACAGTCTAGAAGCGCTCTGGAGCCCGCACTCGGTCACGTTCCCATCACAAGCGTTACACCAAATTTCAGAAAGGGAAAAGAACAGCCTAATTGCTAGCTGATGAGCTGATCAATATTCTCAATTTACCTCTTTAGCTACCAAGTCCAAATTGAAAACGAGGACTGTGAGAATCTCCAAAGACTGCAGCCATGGCACGTCCCTGCCCCCTGGGGAGCAGCTGCTTCGTGCCAAGCTGCACCTCAAGCCTCCTGCAGGTGCCTGCCTGAGGGAGCGGGTGCTCTTGCTGGGTGGCCACTCCGGACTGGTGGGAACTTGTGGAGAGTCTGTATTGGTCCCGGCTAGAACGTGACTCTATAGTCTGTGCACAAGGCTCCCGGAGCCTGCCTTTTGTCTCCAGAAAACTATCATACAATAGTGTAACAACTACCCTGCCGGGATTTGGGTGCACCTACATTTGGATGGATGGATGGATGGATGGGAATGAAGCATAAAGATGGGTTAAACAGCACGAATTATAATGAGTGTTCTGTATGAAGCCTGTGAAGTGTCCCCTCAACCTCAGGGTATAGACTCTAGCATCATTGCCCGCTTTAAAGATCATTTAGAGAGGTCTGCAAGTAGGGGTTCTTTTAATAAGTGTCAATGTTGGGTGAAAATGTCATTGAACCTCATTAGGGTTAATCCAGAGGGTGTGTATGGCCCTCGGGGTGAAGACTTGAGCCCAGCTATGGTTTCCTTTAGCCGTTAGGGGACGTTGGCCACAAGGCCCATCTCTAGTCTTGAGGTTCTCCATATTGAAGTCTATGGTCCAACCTGCCATCAGAGTCCCTGTGGATGTCTGTGTTGCCACCAGAGACCATGTTGATGTCAGTGGTCTGTGTTGCCCGCTGGAGGCTGTGTGGGTGTCCTTGGTCCATGCTACTGTGTCCTTCTGAATGATTAGATTGCTATGCATGGAACCCTGTACACAGACAGCTCTAGGCGAAGTGGAGTTTGAGGAGAAAGCCCCAGACCTCATGGGCTTTGCCGTCTCCCAGAGCAAAGAGGCCACAATAGATAAGCAAGCACGCATCATGCTTTCAGATCAGGACATGGCGAGAAGCTAAAGGGACAGACAGAAGGGTAGACGTATTTGACTGGAACATTTCAGGGAACTCTGGTTGGGTTTGGGGAAAGGGCATCATGACAGGGCTCTCTAGCTATAGGCTCTGGGCAGAGATGTGAATGGAGAGAGAGAGAGAGAGAGAGAGAGAGAGAGAGAGAGACAGACAGACAGACAGACAGACAGACAGAGACAGAGACAGACACAGAGAGAGAGACACAGAGAGAGAGACAGACAAACAGAGAGAGAGAGAGACAGAGACAGAGAGACAGAGAGAGAGAGAGACACAGAGAGAGAGAGCTATCATCATATGGAAGTCTAGTAATGGGGATCTCAAAGAAATAAACAGGAGCAGTGGTCCAGGTGGGTGGAGCAATGAGTCTAAGGAGCACAGGAAGGTGTCTGTCTGTCTGTCTGTCTGTGTGTTTGTATATGTTTTTGTGTGAGTATGTGTGTGTGTGCACATGTGCGTGTGTGTTTGAGCCTTCCTGAGGAGGGATTGGGCCCTTCCTCCACAGACTGTTTGGTCACAACGTGGGAACAATAAGCAAGGACTGAGGCGGAGGGCTCTCTCACATAGTGTGCTGAAGATCACAAAACGAGATCACAGCGAGGCCTGTGCAGCCACGTACTCCAGTATGCAGGTGTGGAGCAATGGTACAAATCTCTCTCTCTCTCTCTTTCTCTCTCTCTCT
>NC_034600.1:25940553-25944565 GCF_900095145.1 Mus pahari
TCTCTCTCTCTCTCTCTCTCTCTCTCTCTCTCTGGTTTTTCGAGACAGGGTTTTTCTGTATAGCCCTGGCTGTCCTGGAGCTTACTCTGTAGTGAGTTCCAGGCTGGCCTCGAACTCAGAAATCCGCCTGCCTCTGCCTCCCAAGTGTTGGGATTAAAGGCGTGCACCATCATGCCCGGCTCAAATATCTCGGTACTATGTGTCTCAATCGTATTTTGAGACAGTATCCCATGTAACCTATGCTGGCCTGAACTCACCATGTAGCCCAGGATGATCTTGAATTCCTGATCTTCCTGCCTCCCTGTCCCAAGTGCTGAGACTATATCTTATACATCAAACTTTGTAAGTCAAGAGAATGACATATTTAGTACAATTTCCTTTCCTTCCTTCCCTCCCTCCCTCATTCACTCCCTTTTTAAAACAGTCTCACAGTGTAGTCTGAATGAACCTCAAACTCACAATCCTCCAACCTCTGTCTGTAACTGTTGGGATTACAGGCATGGCCAGTGCCGACATAGTTTTGAGCAATCCCAAAGATCAAAATGAAATTCCTTAGTGTGAGTGACCTTGTCCCAGTACTGGGCTTGTGCTTTCTGTCCCCATTGATAAGGGATATCCAGCACAGTGAGGGATTCTATGACATACACACATGGTCCCCTTGTCTTAGGGTTTCTACTGCTGCAAGAAAAACACCATGGCAATGGCAGCTTTTATAAAGGGAAACATTTAATTGGGGGTGGCTTACAGTTTTAGAGGCTCAGTCCATTATCATTATGGTAAAAGACATGGCAGTGTGCAGCAGACATGGTGCTGGAGGAGCCAAGAGTTCACACTGGGTGTAGCTTTAGCTTAGGAGACCTCAAAGCCCACCCCCACAGTGACACACCTACTACAACAAGGCCACACCTCCTAATAGTGCCACTCCCTATGGTCCAGGCATTCAAATACCGGAGCCTATGGAAGTCAAAACTGTTCAAACCACCACACCCCTCTTTTATCGGTCCAAGTTCCACCCATATCGCACAAACAACTGTCCTTTATGCCTGTGGATCTGCAGGTGGACAGATGTGAGAGAGGCCCAGGACACAGAAATAAGACTACAGAGCAAAGAATTCTGAACAGGTTGTGGCTAGGAAAGTCTGAACATAGCCTTCTGCAGCCTGAGTCTCAGGCAGGGTTGCTTCCTTATGCAGGGATGAGGGCCATACTTCAGCAAGAACATATATCTTTGAGGGTAGATACGTAAAAGAGTGACTCAGCAACCAGGGAATATGGGCTGTGGCCAAGTCCTTCCAGATAAGAGTGAAAAACTGTTGAGAGGTGCTATGGGGCTTTGTAACATGGGACAGTTAAGGGTAACCTTCTTTGCCCCTTCACATCTGTATCTAGTGACCTCTGTCACATCTCTATCTGTAAAGGCTTCATTTTGTCTCAACAAAGGGAAAATCCAGGAAAGATTTGATCTTGCTTCAGCCCGAACAGCTAAGCAGCAGCAACTGAGCACCCACAGGTATTGAAGCGAAAAGACAAGAAGATGGTGCTTCAGAGGCCACCAGCCCCCAGCCTCTGCACACACTCCTGAAGATGCTGAAGTGGGAGGTTCTGAGCAGGAAAGGCAGGCAGTGGATGTCTGTTCCCCTTCTGTCACTGACAGAAGACTCTGCTGTGACTCTCTTAGTGCATAGCTGTTGAGGACAAGGACAGCTTTCTGACCTCCCTGGCACCTGCATAATTATTGTACCAAGTCCTGGTTAATGACTCTGAGCAGAAATGATGTGTACACTTTCCAGTTCCCGTTTCTTTTATTTGTTTGCTTGTTTATTTATTTACTTTTGAGGCAGGGTCTCATGTAGCCCACGGTGTCTTCAAATTCACTGTGACAGGCTGAGGCTGTCATTAAACTCCTGATCCTCTGCCTTAGCCTCCTGCCTTGGCTGTGCCTTTGAAGGATACAGAGGTTCTATCCTGTATCCCCCCCCCACACACACACACTTTTCTGCTACTATAATGTGACAGGGTGGCCAGCCCTCCTGGATAGCATGTACCAGGAGGCAATCCAGAAGACACAAGTTAGAAAATCCTTGATATTACAGACCTACCACAAAGGTCTTGTATTTTTTTTTCAATTTATTTCTTTTCATTTCATGTGCATTGGTGTTTTGCCCGCATGTATCTGTGTGAGGTTGTTGGATCCTCTGGAACTGGAGCAACAGACAGTTGTGAACTGCCATGTGGGCTCTGGGAATTGAACCTGAGTTCTCTAGAAGAACAGCCAGTGCTCCTAACCACTGAGCAACCTCTCCAGCCCCTAGTCCTGTATTTCTTCCATTTGTACTATTAAATGATGAGAGGAAAAAGTCACTTTCTCATTTGCTTTTGTTGTCTGTCTCTTTGGTTCCCCTTAAATGCTCACCCAACACACATCAGCAAAGTTTTACCCCTTCTTGGAGGAGATGAACTCCACAGGCTTGCCTTCCATCTCAGAAGGACTTCCCTTTCTTTGCTGGTCTTTAGTGAAGATTCAAAGTTGTCTCCCAATCCTTATTCACTCTCTTGGCACCTTATATAGATGTTACTTGTTTCACTCAGCCCAGCTCTCTCTGATGAAGTCCTCTGCACACTAGCTCAATCTCTCAGAGAATGCATTTGCTAAACTTCAACAGCTTTGCTGTTATTACTGGGTTTTGTTATATAGTACCATAGGATATCTTCTTTGGTTTGGGAATGTGGCCCTTAAGCTACAAATGTTTACTGAATCAACTTGAAATTAACTTGAAAAGTTTCTTCCTCTTCTTCCTCTTCTTCCTCCTCCTCTTCTTCCTCCTCCTCTTCTTCTTCCTCCTCCTCTTCTCCTTCCTCCTCCTCTTTCTCTTCCTCCTCTTCTTCCTCCTCCTCCTCTTCTTCCTCCTCCTCTTCTTCCTCCTCCTCTTCCCCTCCCCCTCCTCCTCCCCCTTTTCCTCCTCCTCTTCTTCCTTTTCTCCTGCTCCCCTTCCTCCTTTTGTAAGGAACATCATGAACTAAATCCAGGGCTCTGGACTTCGGGGTGACATACAGCCCTGGAGAAAGTTAGACTTGGAGATAATTCTTTTATTTTTCTGCTTGCTTGTTTGTTTTGATACATGGTTTCAGCCTGTAGCCAAAATTGGACTTGGATTAATGCCAATCCTGTTTCAGCCTCCTAAATGCTAAGATTATAGACATGAGCCATCATGCTTGGCAGAAAGAATTCCTTTATAGGGCTGGCAACATCTTATATATCATTCTTGTCTCTGAAGGATCCTAGACTATGCTTTCTCTGAGCTATTGTCTTAGGTACATCATAGTCACATTTACCTCTCCATTGTCTGGTTTTGTCAGCTATGTGAGCATGACCACATGATCATAAGATCATATCTACAGGCTTAAGCCCCATGCTTGGCTCATAGCCAGTGCCCAATACAAATTTAATAAGTGGATACATAGATGGATGGATGGATGGATGGATGGATGGATGGATGGATGGATGGATGGGTGGGTGGGTGGATGGATACACGGATGGATGGGTACATGGATGGATGGATACATGGATGGATGGATACATGGATGGATGGATGGATACATGAATGGATGGATGGATGGGTGGGTGGCTGAGACCCTGCATTAGTTACTTTTCATAGCTGTGACCAGATTATACTGTCTGAACGGCTTAAGAGAGGAACTTATTTTGGTTCCTGGGTTCTGAGGGTTTAGTCTATGATTGTTTGGTCCCATGTGCTTGAGCAATATCATAATGGCAGAAGTGTATAGCTGAGCGGTGCTTCTTACCTCATATAGATAGAGGGGAGGGAGGGAAGGAATGAGAGAGGGAGGAGGAGGGAGGGGAGAGGGAGAGAGAGAGAGAGAGAGAGAGAGAGAGAGAGAGAGAGAGAGAGAGAGAGAGCCCTAAGGACCCAATAGTCTACTTTTTCCATCTAGGAGGTCTCCTAGAGTTTCCAGAACATCCCAATATAGTTCTTCAGCTAGGTATCCATCA
>NC_034600.1:25945185-25966477 GCF_900095145.1 Mus pahari
ACCTACAGGATTGCAGCCCCCTTCAGGTCCTTGGGTACTTTCTCTAGCTCCTCCATTGGGGACCCTGTGTTCCATCCAATAGCTGGCTGTGGGCATCCACTTCTGTGTTTGCCAGGCACTGGCATAACCTCACAAGAGTCTGCAATATCAGGGTCCCTTCAGCAGAATCTTGCTGGCATGAGCATTAGTATCTTCTAGCATCTCTAAGTGCTGGTCACATTCAGGGCAGGTCACTACCCTGCCAGACATACACAGAACTGTGCATCACTACTCTTATTCTGTGCTCAGTCCTGCCGCCGCCACCGCCGCTGCCACCACCACCACCGCCAACAACAACAACACCACACAGCAATCTCTCAGTGTCAAAAACTGAGACAGAGTAAGGAAGGACGAATGAGGGTCATGTTCAGCGTGGGAGTTTTGTCTGCCCCAGAGCAGGAGAGCATGAGCTTAGGGTTTAACTAGTTCATGTAAAGGCAACAGTTCTCCAGTTTCCTTTGAGTTAAATAAGATTGTGTGGCCTAATTCTGACCAATGTCTTGTGAGAGGAAAAGAACTAATTTTGAGCCATCTCCTCAAAAGAAAGGACCAAGTATCCCTTTTCAGCAAGTTTCCCAGGTACAACCACCTTAGTCCACAGGGCAAGCATCACAGAAGGCAGAGCATCAGTAAATTGACAACGTCCCTCTTAACGTAGTTTTGGACTGCTGTCTGCTTGGATGTTATTTCTCTATGTGAGAGAAATAACATTTCATCTGCCCTAAGCCACTCCAATTTGGGATCTCCATTACAGCAGCTTAACTGTGCCCCTCCTAACACAGAGCCCTGTCCCTCCTGCATCTGGTTCTCAGGGAGGGAGACATGTGAAAGAAAAATGTCTACGAAAAGTCAACATCGTTCCGAATGGGTGACTTAGGGGACCTCTCAGAAATGAAGGGGTTGGTGAATAAATCCACATGCTAAAGCATCCAGGGGTGAGGGGTGGGGGGTGGGGGTGGGGAGAACTATCCCTCAGCAGAAATGGCTGTTTCCATATGTTAGCAACTCGGGAGGTCGGGAGAGATGGAGAAGGCCCCCACCCCTGCTTCTGGCTTTCAGGCTCTAGTGTGGAAAATGCCTTTGGGGAGTGAATGAGAGAATTAGTGTAAGCTGTGGATTTGGGGCTTTAGTGGGCTTAAGGCAGACTTTAATCACCCTCAATCCCTGTGGCCCCAGGGTGGGAATGTTAATCAAATTCACTTGCACTGCCACCCAGGGTAAGGGCTGCTTATTCATGAACCACCATTGTGTAAGGGCCCATGGCAGCTGCCCAGGACCTATTTCTAGGGGGCAGAAGCTGTCCCTCCACAAAGCAGGCTTCCTGACAATATTCTGGAATGCAGAAAATCCTAATAGAGGTTTGGATTTAAAGCCAACCCATATTTGTTGAGGGTGGAAGAGTCTTTAAGATAGCAGTGCTCTGGGGAAGATCTCTTTCCAACTTGTCATTACCAGATATGGCAAAGAACTTATCTCGGTGACACGTCTCACCTTGTGGCCCTTTATAAAATGAGAACATTCTATGAAAGATATTCCATTAACTGGTGGCACTGAAGAGAGCTACTATCTTCCTGGAATGCCAGATTTCTGGGTAGAAACATATTACTGATGGAGAAAATAAAAAGAATACCCCAAAACAAATGGGGGGGCCCAGCGTCCATGCTGAGGGGAAAGGGGACCCTGGTTTTTAAAGAGGCATATGTCGAAGACTTGGTCTATACAGTGAGGGAACCTGAAAGGTAGCAAAATTTTCAGGAGCCAGAGCCTAATGGAGGAAAACCAGGTCTTTTGGGTAGCGGAACAGTGGCCTAGCAGGACTTACTGGGATCCAGGGCCTTCTCCTTGCTTGTTTCCCCGGCCACCATGAGGAGACTAGTCTCAGTCTGTCATGTGCTCTCCTGGGTCATGGCTGCTTCCAAGGGAGCAACTGTCTGACGAACAGAATCCACCACAGAGGGGAAAACTCTATGTAGGCCATGGCCGTTTGAAAGCCCGGCCAGAAGTAACATCTGTCCATCTCTCTAGCACAGGGCCTAGCACATAGTAGGGCGAATAAGAAAAGGTGTCAGCTGCTGAGAGTCACGGTGTATGGATACTGTTCCTTTCCTTGTCCAACACCGCAACTCCAGAGAAGGCTAGTAATCCAATTAGAAACAAATGCTGAGGTCCAGATGCCTGTGGTGGCCCACGACTTTCAAACAAGCATGCAGGAGGCAGAGGCAGAGGCAGAGGCAGGCAGATCTCTGTGAACCGGAGGCCAGCCTAGTGTACACAGGGAATTCCAGGCCAGCAAGGGCTACGAAGTGAGACCCTGTCTCAGAAAAACCAAACGGAAAAAAAAAAAAAAAAAAAAAAAAAAAAAGCAAGCAAACGAACAAATGAGGTCTCACCATACCCAGGCATCCGGGAGTGTGCATATATACCTTGACTAAGGAAGAAATTCAGGGTCACTGAGCAGAAAGATCAGAGGAACCCAGGTGAGAAAGTTTTGAGTTAAAATAGAGTTGTGACTTTCTCTAGACTTTAGTCAAGTTTGGAAAATGCCATGGGAAGAGTAAGTTCCAAGGCCTTCCAGGCCAGGCTGAGGCTCTGAGCTTGGGTGTGGCACCTGCCTTGCCAATGGCGCTCTGCGGGGACTCTGGTGGTGTCGCCCCCCACCCCTTCCCCAGGAGGCGGCTCCACCTGCTCGCAGAAGTCGGGTCTGACCCTGCCTCACACCGGCGCCCCTCGCAGAGGCCCCTCGCTGCTATCCGCTCACCCAGCCTGCTGTCCTCCATATAGTCTGGGGAAAGGAGACAGGAGCAGGCGCATGTGGGCGCGGGGACGAGGACGCAGCCTGGCTCTCCGCAGGCCGCCAAGGACCCGGCAGGGCTATAGAGCCGCGACCACAGGAAGAGACCGTGCGGCGGGCGCAGCGCCCCCTGGAGGCCGGGCGGGGTGGGGCGGGGTGGCAGAGCCCAGTGGCCGCTTTGCAGGGCGGGCCGGGCCTGCTGGGGACTTGGGCTATTTTGTGACTGCACCATCCACCCAAGCCTCATTACCACCTCTTAATGAGACCCCTTTACTCCGTGACGTGCAACCGCTCCATCTCATTAAGGAAATCGCTCTTCAATGCTGATTATTTTATTTGCAGCCATAATTATATTTCTTTCGGCTAAATCACGGTTTAATCGAGCCCACATGGAGGGCAGCAGCACTAATTACGGCGGGGGATGCGGCGACGGCGGCGGGCGCGGGCCAGCCGGGGCGGCGGGGGTGCCGGGCGGCGGGCGCGGCCGCGGGGCGGCGGGCGGGGAGGGGCGCCGGCGGGGGGCGGGGGCCCGGGCTCAAACACAACAACTTATTACTTCTAATTCCCCAACTGTCACCAAATCACCTGCACGAAACAAGAATCTAATTTGTTAAGCTGGCATGTCTGCAGATGGAAGATCGATCTTCACTGTAGATTTCTCTAATTGAGTGAATATAGACGCCCGGAATTAGCTGCACTCGGGCTGCTGGGAGGGGACAAGGGACAGGGAAAGGGGGCCGGCAGGGGAAAGTGTGTGTGTGGGGGGGTAGTGGAGAAGAGAGGGAAGGAAAAGAGAAAAGAGAGGCGGGAGACACGGGGTCAAAGAGGAGGGAGAATAGAAAGGATGAAAAGCGTGCAGGACGGAAAAAGCGGAAAGGGAGCGAAGAAGAAGGGGAAAAAGAAAGCAAGAATGGAGGGAAAGCGGAAGAAAGAGAAAAATTCTACTCGCAGAAGGCTAATTACCTATAGATTCCTGCCCCGCCTCCATCTCACCCAGCCAAGTGTAAAGTGACTGGCAAAGCCAAGACCCTTGTCATTCTGAACCGGGACCAACTCCTTAGGAAAAGAGAGAGGTTGTGATGGAGAAGCCAGGGCTGGGGGAAGGGAGTGGCAAGAACGCTGGCTTCTGGAAGAAACGGCTTACAGAATTACATTTGTTTTTCTTGTGATTTTTATTAAAAGTCACTCCTCATCTCCAGAATGCGTGAAAATATCTACTTTCCACTCAGATACACCGCATTAACTTGTTGGAGGCAAATTTGTTTGTTTGTCTATTTTATTTATTTGCTACATAAGATTGATGCAGTCTTATTAGCGCTATATCTAGTTATAGAAAGAGTAAGGATGAGAATTTTTTTCCTTCTTATTCCAATTACTAGCCTTGTCACCGAACTGAATAACGGATACATGATTATTTATCCTAAGTAAATAGAGATAAGAAAAGCAACGAACTTAACACGTGCAACAAAACCTGTGTGCCACTTATTATGTTCCGGGTAGCTAATTGGGTCCATTAAAATAACAGGGCAAACAGCAATGCCAGGGAAGCTAGGATAAACAGTACAGCCACAAGGCAGGTACTGATTCGTCACTGTCTGGTGTGGTTGTTTCTTCACTGAGGGCCTCGAGCGGCAGTGGTCATAAGGGGAAGAAAGAAGCAAGCTAGGGTCTGGTGGTTCAGCTCCTGAAGAATCACGCAGGGGAACTGTCTGGAAGACCTGCTTTTAGTTTGCAAAAGCAAACGTGTGCAAAAGTATTCAAAGAAAAACTATCTATCTATCCATTCATCAATCCACCATCTATCCACCCATCCATCACTTCCTGTATTGCCCCAAGCTCCCGGGTTATGACATTAGTTTGAGCCAGATTTCTTGCTTCTGAGCGCCACTGGAAAACCCGGGCCCTGTAGGTGACTAAGCAATGGACCTGCAGTGCACTGCTCACAAAAGCGCATACACAAGTGCACAGGTCACGTATGAAACCCTGCTCTCAGTGTCGGAAGAAGAAAAAAAGAATATTGAGAGCTTGGGTCTGTAGTCAAGGTTTTTGTTTTTGTTTTCCTTTAGATTAAGTCGGCTCTGTTTGGAGACAATACAAGCTAAGAGCGTCTTGACCTCAGGTCTCTCAGCTCCGGAGTTACGGAGGTCTTGAGGTCTGAGCTAGGCCCAGGCCTGTTTGACTACGAGTTACAGATGCTTCTCTTTGCCCTGGAGAGCCCCCATCAGAAGAGGAAGGGATTTTTGCAGTGGACCGGCAGGGGCACTCAGCCGAATCCTCCTTGGCTGGCTGTGGTCTCTGGCGGGTAACTCCGAGAGAGTTATCTCAGGCAGAGGAGTGTAAAAGCTCTCTCAGATCCTGTTCTACCGACCCACTCCCGTGAACGAGCCGCGAACGAGCCGCCTCTGGAGCAGTCTGAAATTCCGGGATGGCCATGTGATTGAAGGACCCTTACCAGGACGGGGTGGACACTGAGGCTTGGGGAAGCACCACTTCGGGTGGGCTTCTGAGGTTGTTCTGAGAAATCCTGGTCACCATTGTTGCAAATGTTTTGGGTCTGGGTCTCCCCTCCCCGCACCCCCGCATCTCCTTTGCGTCCCCTCCCCACGTTTTAATCTTTTCTTCCGTTCTGAAGTGCGCCTGAGCGATGCGATCTGATGTACAGTTTCTTTTGGGTTATTGCAAATCTGGAAAAGTAAACAGGAGTGTTCAAGTCACTTGATTTGTTTTCAGTAAGCAAATAATACCCCAAAGCATGGCTGTAATTTACCACGAATTAAAATTGATTCTTTTCATCAGGCAAGAAAATAGGAAAATGCGAGATCGTTAATTATTGAGGGAGGCGCTTCTCATTAAAGGGAACAATGTTACAATTCAGCATCTAATAGCAGGAATGTGAATAATAACGCGCCATATTTCAGCCCACTGTCTGCACAGGAAAGAGCCGTTTGCAAACAACACAAGCAGCTTACAGTTACATTTAACAAACACCCGAGATTTTTGTAAGTGGAAAAAGCAATTAGGGCTCTGGGCATACCACCCAATTCTTCCTGGAGAACGCTCTATATATTTTTATTTTCCCTGTCTCTGTCTGGACAAAGGATTTGCAGTGATAGCAGAAACACAATTAGAGAGAAAAATCAGAATTTTAAACCTAATCTGCATAAATCCTTCTTTTGGGCTTGTAGCCGGTGGGTCTCTCCCTCCCATCTTCTTCCCCTGCCTGGTCCAGCTACACCTTATTTCTAAGACTTGTTCCGAATTGGATGGCAAACAGCGTGGCATTGTTTGTATAGTGGGAGTACTTGTAATTTACATAGCTACAAGATTTTTTTTTAAAAAAACAAACACCTCTCCTCCAAAGTCGACTTTTCATCAAACTACCAAGTTTTCCTTGGTCTGGGGCTCCTGCCAAGGGATCCAGGAGCCAGTTCCCTGGCCTTTAAAGGCCCTTTGTGCTTTCTTTAAAAGGAGGGAGGTAGGAAGAAGAGGAAGAAGAAAAAAGACTTCCTGGTGCATCGTCCCTTGGCAGGCTCTTGTACAAAATTCAATCTCTATTTTTTATGAGAAGTAAACTGTCTAAATAAATTTTATTAGGGGCAACCAATATATTTTCTGGTAGTTCCCTTTGTTCCACTTCTACGTGTGTGTAACAATCTAAAACCTATTTATTGAGGAAAAATCACTGGATCCGTCATAGAAAATCCTTTTACTTTGCTTTGAAGTGATTTCTGAAGACATTCTTGTCATTCCGAAGATTTGGGGGCCATTGCGCTAAAGCCTCGCCTTGTTAGGGACTTCAGTTCCCATGATCATGTGGGAAATGCTTTGAATTATCAACAGCAATGGGCCTGACCGGCACTTTCCTGGCTGCCCCAGGAAAGTGGGAAGATGACGGAGAATAAAACTCTGGTAAATACATCTCACGCGCTGCCCAGGTGGATTCAGACATTGGCCAAACCGAGTTGCAGAGCGAGAACAGGGAGTGGGGGCGTGGGGGCAAGCATTTCACACATAGACTCTCTTCGCTTCCCAGCCACGCCTGCTGGCTGCCAGGTCCCGGCTCCAGCTTGTTCCCTCCCCACCGTGACGCCTCCAAGCTGCCCCGTCACCCCCCACCCTCAGATTTCCCTTTTTCTTTTTTCCTCTTTCCTCCCTCCCTCCCTTCTCTGAGGTGCTTGTGCTCTGAAGTCTTGGAAGAAATGATTTAGTTTGTTTACACTGCTATAAAAATCAAGACCAATAGAAAAGTCATAAAATGAAGCGGGCTATCAATCACGCCGCAACATTGTTATTCAGTGGTTACTAACAGAGATGGATAATCCTTTGATTTTGTCCCATTGTTATTACTCTGATGTGTCTTCACATTAACTATTACACATTTATTTATCGACCTGAAAGATACAACAAAACAGAATATACGAGCGAGTGCGTGTGAGGACGCCAGGCACGGAAGGCAGCAGATCCAGGGCTGCTGCGGGAGCCGACACCAGCGCGTGTGAGCACACACTTGTGGGCTCGCGCCTGTTCTCTTCCCAGGTGACCTCTCAATCTCAAGTCTCTCACTTAAGCAGCCAGGTCACCGCAGGACCTGACTTCTCGGACTCTTCTACCAAGCAGGCAACCTCTATTCCACCTACTGTACCCCACCTTCTGGTTCCTTCTTTAGTCACTTGACTACACCTCTACCTGCCTTTCAGGCCTGAATACCCAGAAAGCCCCTCTCTGGTAGTTCGAAACCGGGGGGGGGGGGGCAGTCCCAGGTGCTCTTGTGCCAGTTCCTGAGCGTACAGTCCCGCCCTGGGATGCTGAACTGTCCTCTCCTGATCGCGCCCAAGTTGTCAAAATGGGGGTGGGTGGGAGGTACATAGAGAAAATCAAGCTGCTACCAGAGGGGCTCGGTTTGCTTTAGGGCTTGGGATTTCCCTTTCAGGAAAAACCTTTCTGGATAGGACACTTGGCGCTGGCCGAAAATTCCCAAGGCTCCAGTCGCCTAGGCTCCTCCTAGAGCGCATCCCGGGCTTCGCGGCGCCCAGCTCTTCCTAGGCCCAGTTGGTACCCGCTGCCCGGCGGCCGCTGCAGCCCTGCCAGGTCCGGAGCTGCCGAGTGAGCGGTCTCCAGTGCTCCGCGACACCTATGTAGCCCGGACCCTGCTCTCATAAGCGAGTGTGCCCCGGTGCAGATGCGCGCACCCGGGTTGTGGCACCGCAGGACTTAAAAAGGGCTGAGGAAGGGAAGGAGGAAACAAAACTGCTCCAGAGTTGCTTCGCCGCCTCCTTTGTCTCCTTGCTCTTCCCTGTCACACACAGAGTAAAGGACACACACACACACACACACACACACACCCTCTCGCATCTGCTCTCGGGCAGCATTTTCAATGTTTTGTGTAAGTCAATTGGGCGACGAACAAAAAAAGCCATTTGTTCGGTATTATTTAAAACAGACTTCGGAGGGCCACCCTTTTGTGGAAGCTTTATTTGCACTAAATGAATAATCTTAATTGCATCACCCTCGAATTAAAAATCAATGTTAATCAAGTTGGGAGCAGTAAATATCAGTTTTCATTTTGCCTTGGGTAGAGGGCATTTTTCTTGGGTTGCAAATAAAAATACAAGTCAAATAACTTTAAAGGGGCATCATGTTCTGCTGCAAATACAATTGAAACGGATTGTTTGGGAGCAGATCAGAAACGGTACAGAATTTTGCACTTAATTTCCTCAGTTATCATTTACAATAAGAACCTCTGGGCTTGGCAGCCAAGTCTAAACAGTAGTAAATTAGTACAAATTTATACTGATTTTACTCTAATAATCGTAATAAAAGCTTATAGATTTGGCACTAATTACATAAATGCCTAATGATCTTGAAAATTACTCTGGTTAGAAATATATTACTAATCTAAACTTTGTTGTTGGCTGGCTCTGAAAAATCAGAACATTAGAAATGGTTCGCTTCACTTGTGCAAAAGCACTTTAAATTGTTCAAGTAGTTTAACATATCCAAGAGGAAAATAAAGAGCGGTTAACTTTATTTACTGCCTTAAGTGGCTTTGGTCGCCTAGCCGAACTTAGAAACTTTGACCGAAAGAGCAGGTTGGGACCTGGGTGAGAGTGTAGGCCCATCGGGCAGGTGGCCCTGGAACGCAGCTTCTGGAGTTCTGGAGGAAGGCTCACTTCACGAAGTCTTCCCCTCCCCCAAAGCGGACAGAGGACTTTGGCGGGATGGGGGGGGGGGAGGCAACTTCCTCTTTATTCTCTAGGCTCGCGTTGGGATTGGGGCTCAGTAGGCCAGAGTCTGGGTCTCTAGCCAAGGCCTGCAGAAGAGTGGTAGAAATTTAGGGTCGCTCTAGAGACGGTAGCTTGGCTGCCTGGTGAGCTAGGGCTTTGACTACCGCGGTCCAGTGTCGCCTCACTGGCACGAGCAGGGGCGGCGGGGGCGGGGGTACGGTGGGATGTGTGGGGGCTGGGGGTGGCGACTCTCAGGTCATGCAGAGGTCATGCCCTGCTTTGGTGTCTGAACTGCCCCTATTCCAGGGACACCCTAGCTCTGATACCCGGAGCAGAGCCTGTGAAGCGAGCAAGGCAGGACAAGGAAAGGAGAGATGTGCCCGGAGAAAATCTCTGGGAAGAACTGACCGAGGCTCGGCCCAGGTGGCCGCTGCTGCTTTCGCGGCTGCTGGAGGCTGGAGCTGCCTGGGCTGCGGCCGCCGCCTCCTCCCGGCAGGCGCAGGCGGGCGGGCGGGCGGAGTGGGGGACTCTCCGGGCGCTGACATTTGCAGGCTGCCCTCCTGATTGGTCCCCTCGCCGAGCTGCTCACGGGTTCATTCAACTGTTAAGCACCTCCCCGTCTCTCTAAAGGACATTATAATGCAAGAAGCCCCCTTTTTAACCACAAACCGAATTTTCTTTCATTTAGGTGATCTATATATATCTATATCGTATAGCTTATAGCTTATATCTATTTTAAATAACTTAAAGCCGCTAAAATTTGGGGGGGAACAGCTTTCGCCCTGGAGCGGTGCGCGATGCTGTCTCACGCCGACCTCCTGGACGCCAGGCTAGGTGAGTGAGCGCCTCTCACCCGGGCAGCCAGGAGAAGCCGGGGCAGGAAATTGTCAATTTGTTCCTTATTTTACCTTAATGCGCCCTAAATGGACTAATTTCTTTAAAAGTAATTGTGCTGTATTAAAGTTTAATTTGATTTAACATCGTCTTTAAAAAAAAATCTATGGAATATGTAGATTCCAAAACAAAACGGAGTTGGGGGATGCTGACACCTTTTTGTTTTTCTTATATTTTTCTTCCTCTCTCCCCTTCATTATTAATATTATTATTTTTGAAAGGTTCTAGCCCGCGATAATTTGTTTGGAGGTGTAACTCTCTTTTTCCACCCTTGCTTGCTTTGATTTGGAATTTCTTTCATCCCTTTCCCCTCTTCTTCCTCTCTGTCATCACCTTCTCCTCTAAGTGTGCTTAAATTTGTTTTCTTTTCTTTCTTTCTTTCTTTCTTTCTTTTTTTTTTTTTAAATCTGGCGTGAAGGAGAAGCTGCTGTATGAAGGTGGATTTGCTAAGTGGGCTGGTTGAGAAGAAAAACCCAACTCATCCCCCCCTGGCTTCTACAAGGGACTCAGTGTTGCCAGTGATGGGGAGGGACGAGCCGTTTATTTCTTGGGAGAGAAAAGTTGAATTCTCTAAAGTTTGATTCACCGTTATGGCTATAGAGTTTACTTAAATTTCTTTGACGCTATCTGCGTTACCAGATTCTGGGTTTCCGGCTTGGGAGGCTTTAGTGATGGATGTGACTCCATTTCCCAAACACTTTCTCTGATTTGAGGGGGAGGCGGAGCTGATTTGGGCTTATTTTGAGGGGTGGAAGGCTTGGAGACATATTCATCTTCCGAAAGTCAGAGGGAATTGGCCAGAGTTCATTTAGCACCTTTGCTCAGGAGGAGCAGCCTCCAAGGGATCTCTCTTGATTTCTTTCTTTCCCGCATCACCCGACTAAGAATTTTCTCAAGGTTTCCTGGGACACCAGGGTTACAATTAGTGAAAGGACTCGGGTGTGTTTCATTGTCAGGCCTGGGAGAGGTTTTTGTGTGTTTGTGTGTGTGTGTGTGTGGGGGGGGGAGACACGAAGGCCGGAGCTGTGAAGCACCAGAGCGGGCTGTGGAGAGAAGGGGAAGGCCAGGAGATGCTATTTTAACCTAACTGTTCAATTCCTGGGAAACCCGGCTGAGGACCAGGCAGTTTCCGCCTGGGGCAAGCGTGGGCGCAGAGGGAGCGGTGAATGGGGCTGAAGCAGAACCTCTCAAGTCACCAGGACAGTACTGATCGAGATCCTCTTCTCTCCTCAGGTATGAAAGATGCCGCCGAGCTTCTGGGCCACCGGGAGGCGGTGAAGTGTAGGCTGGGCGTGGGGGGCTCTGACCCTGGGGGCCATCCAGGGGACCTGGCACCCAACTCGGACCCGGTCGAAGGAGCCACTCTGCTACCGGGCGAGGACATCACCACCGTGGGCTCTACTCCTGCTTCGCTGGCGGTGAGCGCCAAAGACCCAGACAAGCAGCCGGGGCCCCAGGGCGGCCCCAACCCCACCCAAGCCGGCCAGCAGCAGGGCCAACAGAAACAGAAGCGCCACCGGACACGTTTCACCCCAGCGCAGCTCAACGAATTGGAGAGGAGCTTCGCCAAGACTCACTACCCCGACATCTTCATGCGTGAGGAGCTAGCGCTGCGCATCGGGCTGACCGAGTCGCGGGTGCAGGTACGGCGGGCTTGGGCTCAGGGGAGGAAGGCAAGGAGGGACGGGAGGATTGGAACACAGAGTAGGTATTGTGCTCTGCCGGGATCTCTGGCTGCTTGCTTGTTGTTTCTACGTTCCTGGGTCGGAGGATCCCGTACTCTGGCCTAACACCGGCTAGGACGATCCACAGGCCCCTATGGATTTCCCCCATTGTAGCCCCATCCCTCATCTCAAAACTCCTCAAAAGCAGCCCGGGGTTATGAGGCTGCGGGGGTCCAACTCTTTCCTCCAAAGAAGGGAACCTTCCTGTCTCCCCAGAAGCTAAGCCCAGCTTGCTCCAGCTCTGTTGACAAGTGTTTCATTACCCCGTAATGAGTTTCTATTACGAATTTGGATAAATGGGAGACATTTCATAATAATACAGGAAACAAGGAAGAGGAACCACGGTGCAATTGGTGTCTTTAAAAAGTGGTGTGGCATACTCAAACTTCCAGGTGTGGTTTTATTCTCTTAAAGAAAACCCTCTCTCGTCTTTCAGGCAAAACACCGTCAGCTTTGTTGTTTTCAAAGGCTTTTTGCCTTGGGTGATCTACTAAAGCACAGGGACTGGCCGAAAATACTACACCACCTATGAAATTTGGGTCTTTAATTTTAATAAAATAATTAAGATTTCTCCTAAGGAGGAAGGCAGGGAATGAGCACTGTCTGTTGTAGATATTTGACTCAAAGAAGGAACTTTTCAGGCCAGAAAGGTTAAATTGTAATGGAGGAATTCGTTATTGTGTCCATATTTTTATCCAATCACTTTCTAAGTTGTAATTATATGAAATCTAGAAAATTTCACCTGTATCTCTTCTGAAAATTGGGAGAGAAAATGTAAGATTTAATAAACCCCAATTTTCTTTCTTTTTTTCTTTTAAAAAGACTGGCAACTTGTACTATTTCATTGGCAGGCGCCTTGAAGAAGCTTTGCGTTCAGCCTTGAGCTATCCACGGTGCTGAAAATATTTTCCTCGCTACTTTGGACCATTTTTTTTTTTTTCTTTCCTTCTAGAATCCTGTGTGCTAAATTGAAAATTTTGTTAAGCCGGTGCTACCTGATTTTGGAAATTAACTTTAAGAACTCCAGTTCTTTTACATTTGATTGGTCAGGAAACCTGAATTTATTTCCATTCGGCATTTTGTAGTTCATCTAAACAGGAATACATACTTTTGTTCTAATAAGAAATGAATATTCCAGAGTCTTAAAAAGGTCAAATTAATAGATAAATATTCACAAAGATTAATATTTTTATTCAATATAAATCTAGGTATTTGTTAGTGAACTCTGAAAAGCTTAAATAATGGGGCAAAGATATTACACATATGAAGAGTACTAATTACATTGTTCAGGTATATTAATGTTCTTTAAATCTTCACCTTACACTTTTTAAGTGTGGGTTCAAACTGTCATGGAAATATACAATCCCAGTCCAAGCCAACAATAATACTTGATTGTAAGCTCAATATTGAAGAATCAAAGTTCACAAATTTACTTTTTGCTCTCAAGAGAAATCTTTGCTATTAATTTTTATTTAAAAGAGTGCAGTGCTGTATCTTAACCTAGACATACTGGTAATTAGTTCAAATTAAAATAGAACTTAGAATCACAAATAAAATATAATTGGATGGCTGATTTTATGAAAAAAGAAAATGAGGTCTATTAAACTTTATTAGGTCTTCCAAAGGTTAATGGCAGTGATTCTTTTAATAGAAAAAGTTATAAATGAAATAAAATATAAACTGTGTGGTAGTTATATTCAAAAAGTACACAAAAGAATATGCAAGAAGAAAGAGACAAAGTATGTTAATTGTTCTAGCATAATGTTCAACCAAAGATAATAGCTTGAGCCTACTGATAAAAACAATTTAATAGAACAGCAATTTCAATATTTTTTAAAAATAATGTTTCATAGTTTAAAAAGTAATCAGATCAACATAACCTTCTTAATTAACATTTCAAAATGATTAACATTATGTAACGTAATGCAAAAATAATTTATGGGAAATGTATTTACTTCACAATTCACTGTACCATTGCTCCTTGACCAAATTCAAATTAAATAGTAATTGGTTTACATTCTTATATGATGAGTGCTTCATAGTTTTCTTTATAGTTAACAGATTGCCACACATTCTTTCCAGTATGTGGGCCACTGCACTGATTAAAAATGATCTAAACATTTAACTTATTGTGCTTGCATGTTTTCAAAGATACTTTTTAATTTTAGACTGAATTATCCAGTATATGTATTTTTTGTCTTTATCTGGACTATATCACATTTTGAAGTGTTTACTAAATTAAAGCATCTCTATTCACATGGAGGCCACTTCCTGTATGGTGCTGCTCCCCTTTTCTGGCTAGTGTAATAAAACCATTCCTTTTATAGCATGCCATTATTAGAAACCAATTTCAGAATTATTTATAACCTGGAATGGCTTATTAAGCAGCAATGCAAGAATCATGCAAATTACGCGATCAAATGCAATATAATAAGCATAATCATTAGTCTCTAGCACGGATTAATTAACTTTCAATATTTTATTTACATAAAAACCAAATCAGTGAAATAACTTCTGCACAGTCAGGCTTGCCTTTCAATATTTTATATGAACAAAAATAATGTGCTGTAATTCCATTGACCGTGTCCCCTAGAATGGCCCTGTCACCTGCCACATCTTAATAGGGGGACAAGCTGAGAGTATTTTCGAGTTTTCTAATGGAATGAGAAATTGCATTTTCTTCCTCTCCCAGCACTATTAAAGTGTAATGAATTCGGCCCAGAGTTCACGGCTGGCTGATCGAAATGAACCTGAGATCTAGGCTTTAATACAGCTCCCCAGATTTCCTCCCATATCTACACATTAATCATTTGCTGGATTCCAATGAGGTCTTCATAAAGCATTTGCTTCAAGTGTGTATGTGGGGGCATTCTTTCTTTCTCCCCCTCTTTTTCTATTCCTGAGCCATTTATAGCTGGGGAATTAAACGGGCTATATATTTTAAAATACATTTACAGTATGTCTATATTACTGTAACAGCAGATATCATGAAAGTGGATTTTTAGATTCCAACCTCCATTAGATTCTCACTGTTGTATTAAGCATTTTTCTGAGGAGAGCTGCATTTCAAACTGAGTGCAAAGTTGGGTCTTAGGCTGTGGTTAATGTATTTTCTGGAGTTGTCATCAGTGCATTCCAAAACTCTCCCTTAGGTTTTGTCTGCATTTTAACCCGACATGCTCTAGTTTCCAAGTGGAAACATTCACATTTTAAAAACATATGCATCATAGCTTGGAATTGAGGTGCTCAGGTTCCGTGCAGATTTTCCCCCCTTGAATCTCAGTAAACCATGAAACATTAAAAAATTTGTAGCCATCATTTGACTACTAACCCTCAAACATAATTGAGCATGATTTTTCGATTATCCCTCTAATATTTTGTCCTTTAACAGTGGTTCTTTTTCCTTGTGTGCATGTGCAGAGTCTGGATTCCACAGCACTGTTTGCTCTTGAAAGTCTGCTGAGCAGTGTGACATTGTTTTCTTTCTGTTGCTTCTTTCTCCAAGCCTTCCTACATTTTACTATCTCCAAAACACTGACCGCTTAGGATTCACTAGCTCTGGGGAGTGGTAGGAATTGGTCCTGACTCTCCCTTTCAAAATGTTCCTAGTAGGCTGCAAGTTTTGGACACAGACAAGTTTCAGTCAAGGGTGTCCTCTTGCCCAACTTCCCAAACTAGTGTGAGCTAGGTGCTGCAAAGGGTCTTTGGGACCTTAGGTCTCCTCACTGTCCACCCAAGGCCAAAGGCTGCTAACAGCTCCATCCAGCTGCAAGCATCTCCATCGGGCCCTGAAGCCTCATTAGTTCCTGCACCACAGCTCTAGAGCTTCAGCTAAGGGCATGAATATTGGGCTAAGCAGCAATGTGGGAAATGGTGTACAAACTAGAGAAAGAGAAAGTGCTGGGGGAAGCCCTAGGTAAGACAGGAAGACAAGGGCAGACTCAGAGAGGATTGTAGACTGCAAAGCTATTCACACTGGTAAGCAAAGTGTATGCTTGCTTGCACTGCTATAAATTCTTGGTTTACCAAGAATGAAGGCAAGTATATCCATATCCTTGACACTTCAGCTTGCAAATCAACTACTACATAGATTGGATGACCAGATAAATCACGTTGGGGGGGGGCAAAATTCGGAGAGCAGGTTGTGTGTGTTGGCCAAATTCTAAGAAGAAACTAGTCAACATCTGATCTGTGCCTGGCGCCATTTTATATTTTGTTTCAGTAGTCACCCGGCTAACTAGATTTTGAATGAAAAGTCTGCCAACTAAGCTCACTGAGGAAGCCTCAGCCCCTTAAAGATAAAATGCAAATAGATGGAGAGGAGAAATTATCAAGGTTGGAGAGGTTGGTTGTCTAGTACCACTCAGGAAATTTCGCTCTGTGATAGTGATTTTTCACATTTGTGGGCACATTTGTCTGGTAGGCTCTGAAATTCCTGGGCCATAATCAGGAACCAAAAGCCAGGAGGGCTTGTTTGATGTATATTTTAATAGACAGTTCTCCCTAAAAAAAAAAAAAAACCAACAGTCCATTGTCCCAGCAGATCTGCACCCTGACCAGTTCGACTCTTAAAGCTGACCTTTCCTTCGCATTGTTTAGGAAATTTGCTTTAGTTTATAAAATGAGAGGTGTGTTTGGGTCTGTTCAGCTTACAGGTATCAGAGGGCATGTTACTGCGAATCTGAAGTAAGTTACTGGAAGGTGTAGATTGAAGGCCCAGGGGTTCAGTCAGCAAGTTCCAGCACACCGGAATGGAGTGGCGCAGAGAAAGGCGCCCTCAGAGTGTTTTGGGAGAGAGACGGGGAGGAGCATTGTGGCAGTTGCTCCAAGCACTGAGAGAGAAATCAGAAATCAAGGTGGCAACCAAATAACACCACAGCTCAGTGGCTCACTTTGCCACACGGGTCACTATATTAACCTCTCTGCTCTGTCAACCGTGATGTTAGGGGCTTCCTTTGTCTTTTGATTTTGAAACTGTTTATGTCATTCGTGGCCTTTCATCAATCCCCAAATTTCCAGTGTTTCTGAAAATTCTATACCCCATCAGTGCTATGAGACATGCTATTAAGCCACATGGGTACTCATGTTTATCTTCATTTGTACACCTGTGGGCCGAGCCTTGACACATGCCTGCCTGACGATCAGTACCTCCGTGCACTGCACAGGCTATGCCAGAGTGCAGGGGGCGGTGAACGCTGCATACGGTGGTCTATGCGGTGCTGTTTGCTCGGTGCGTTCCGCGCCAGAGGGCACCGCGACACGAGAGCGCCGGGAGTCTGCACTCGGTGGCGGCGAAGGGGGCGTGCATGGCTCCGCGGCATCGGAGAGCCTCGAGCTCGCGCCGGGCGTCGGGGTTGGGGGGCGTGTCGAGCCCGGAGTACCATTTCAGCCTGAGACTGGGTGACAGTGTGAAGCGGGGCTTGGGGATCTCAAGCTCCGACCCGGCTCGCTAACCTCGTGGGGTCTTGTCTCCCTTCCCCCACCCTGCCCGCTGCAGGTCTGGTTCCAGAATCGCCGCGCCAAGTGGAAGAAGCGCAAGAAGACCACCAACGTGTTCCGCGCGCCCGGCACGCTGCTGCCCACGCCGGGGTTGCCCCAGTTCCCGTCGGCCGCCGCCGCCGCGGCCGCCGCCATGGGCGACAGCCTGTGCTCTTTCCACGCCAACGACACGCGTTGGGCGGCGGCCGCCATGCCTGGCGTGTCCCAGCTGCCGCTGCCGCCCGCGCTCGGCCGCCAGCAGGCCATGGCGCAGTCGCTGTCCCAGTGCAGCCTGGCGGCGGGGCCGCCGCCCAACTCCATGGGCTTGTCCAACAGCTTGGCGGGCTCCAACGGCGCGGGGCTGCAGTCGCACCTCTACCAGCCCGCCTTCCCCGGCATGGTGCCCGCCTCCCTCCCCGGCCCCAGCAACGTCTCCGGCTCGCCCCAGCTCTGCAGCTCTCCGGACAGCAGCGACGTGTGGCGGGGCACGAGCATCGCCTCCCTGCGCCGCAAGGCGCTCGAGCACACAGTCTCCATGAGCTTCACCTAATGCCGCCGCGCGCCGCCCGCTGCGCCCGGGCGCCGCCCCCATCCCGTCCCCTCCCCCCAGAACCCCGGCCGCGCGCGCCGGGCTCCCAGCCCCTCCCCCTCCCCGGTGTCCCCGGTCCTCCCCGAGCCCCGGCGAGGTCGCCTCCCGAGTTCCCTCCCCGAGCCCTGTGCTGCCCGCCGCCTCGGCCCCTCCCGCTCGCCCAGGTCGTGCTCGCGCCCTCCTCCCGGCCTGTGCCTGGCAGCCACCCTGGCCACACTTCGGTCACCACCCTCCCCAACCCCCACGATCCCCCGCCTCGCCCGCGCCTCCCTTTGGGCTCAGTCTCTCCCCGAGCCTCACGTCCCTGCTCCCGCGCCCGGCAGAAAGCATCCTTCCCGCCATTTTACTTACCAGGGAGTCGACTCAGGATCTGAAATCAGACACCAATGGACTGGTTTGTGGGCAGAAACACGCACTCACACTCACATACACACACGCACACGCACACACACGCACACACTCGCACCATAGCTCACGCTCAGACACTACACGCGCGCGCGCAAACACACACTGCATCTTGGTCACACATGGACGTGTTCAAGGTACAGCACAATGTTAGGGATTTTTGTCTTAAAGGTGGACAAGCATCTGCTACCAACCGCCTCATCTGAGGGCCCAACTGATGTCATTTGATTTAGCCCCGTATTCTTTCTCCGACCTCCTTTCTTTCTTTCCCGGACCACCACCCTACCCTGTCTATCCAGTCACGTCCATGCAACCCTCGATTGGCTTGCAAAAGACCGCTTTCGTCGTGATAGCTTGGTTTTTCTTTTCTTCAGCTCAGCTGTGAGGGGGTAGAAGGGAAGGCGTCTCAGGAGGAACATGGCAGCGGGATTGGGTGGCTGGAGAGGACTTAGGCACTTATGTGAGGAAGAGGTGGTCTTTCCCATTTTGATAGGCCTTTCTAGGAAGGACAAAACACACGCGTAAGGAATCTTTTTTCCTTTTTGTAAAAGCAAAAAGCCACATCTCTTTTCTAGATCCTTCAAGACTGCTGTTCGTTTGCTTCCTTTTCTGTTTTTTCTTCTCTTCTCGCTGCTCTGTGCCCTTGGTTGTTTTGTGGTCGTCCTATCGCGTCCTTCGTGCCCCCCTCGGCCTCCTGCCGGCCACCGGTGGGCGCAGGCGGACATCTACAACCCTGCAACTTTGTACAGAGAAACACAATCAGCTCTTTCTGCATGTGCTGGTCAAATCCAAACCCAGAGAACAGAAGCGCTTTCTAAGAATGAACAAACATGTGAAATAGGATGTTTTGTGTAGATAAAGCATTCTTGTTACATACTGGTCAATTTGTGATATGTTTTAACTTATTGTCTGTGCTTATTTATGGACTTTGGTTTTCTTAATAAATGTTTGAGCTAATATAAAGCATATTATTTGACTTTTCCGGACAAGTTTATATCAAGTTAAATGTAAATGGATAAAATAAAATCATTTTCCGTATGTGACACAGAGGGTGATGGGTTTTGGTGTAACGTGGATTGGCAGGAAGTCGGGGGTCTCAGAAGGGCGGGGAGAGGGCTAGGCACAGCAGGGGAAGTGGTGGTCCCGGTGCCTGGGCCCTTCGCCCTTGAAAGGCTTGGAATTACTTTCTGGGCAGCACCGGGAGGCCATCCCAGCGAGGCTGTGACTGCTGTGCGGCAGACAGGGCCAGGCCTGCGAGGCGGGAAGGCCGGGGCGCGAGCTTTCCACGCGAGCTCGGGGTCTCGCGAGGCTTCGGACCTAGCGCTGGGCTCTGGGGCAGGGCAGGACAGGGCAGGAGGGCAGCAGGGTGGAGCGATGAGACGCCTCTCTGGCGATCCGCTCGTCCGTCGACGGTGGCGCGGAGGGAGCCCCTTCGCGGCCCGCACGCGCGTGAGACGAGGGCCGTGGCCAGAGGAGGCCGCGGTTACAGCCTCGGCCTTGCGGGCCGCGAGCCGGGCTTAGGCCGCGCCGCTCCGCCGCGCGTGGGCGCAGCGCCCCGAGGGCAGTGTGAGTAAGGCGGCCGCGGGCCTCGGCTCCCAGCGCTGGGCGCAGCCCGGGCGGAGGCAGAGAGGGGCGCGATCCAGCGAGGTGGCGCGGTCCCCACCCGAGACGCCTGGCTGCCCCTCCGGCGTCCCCCCCCGCTGGCCGGCTCCGGTGTCCTCTCTGGAGTCCCCGCATCGAGGTGCCAGTTGACCTCGAAGCCAGCGGAGCCACGTGCTCCCCGGGTCCCCCACCAAGGCGCGGTGGAAATTGCTGTCATTTCCCCAGCGGGCGGGGAAGGTCGCCGGCGGGTTGTAGACTGCGAGGCAGATCGCCATCACAGGCTCGCTTCGGAAAACTAAGCAGCTCACTCTGAAATCTAAAGGTCCTCATAGGGCACCCCGTTTCCCACGGGAGGGTTTCTCATTTGGTTGCTGGACCCTAAAAGCACCCTTATCCTAGATTACAGTTTGGTGTCACAGGGCTTAAATGTGAGCCTTAAGGACTACAACAACCAGAGCACAAAGGATCTCCTTAAAGGTGAAGGCAGAAAGGGATGATCTTCTATGATAAAGAAAACCATCTGTTCGTATTACATAAGGGATTTTAACTAGATGCAAGTCAGTGAGTTTACAGGGTCTTTCAGCTGTACATTTCCCAAAGAAACATGAATGTATTAAGAGAGAAGGACAGTAATTTTGGATTTCATATTAAAACACAACCTTTCGTTGCATTGGAGACAGGGCCTGGGTATGTAGCCCAGGCTGGCCTGAAACTTGAAGTGCTTCTCCTGCCCCGAGGGCTCAGACCACTTGCGTGCACACCATGCCGGTAACAATGGGACATTTCTGTACTTTTGAAATATTTCTTAAAATTCAGGACAACCTTCATGTTATAAACCATCAGGAGATGAAGACTAATTAAAAAAAAACACACATCTTATGTTCTCCCTTGTCTTATGCTAATGCTTAAAAAAACCTTTTGCATACCATAATATCAAGTTGCATTTAAGAGATCAGCACAAATCACCGATGATGGCTTTTCCAGTGAACATGGAAGGTTGTTTACAAGGATGCTAATTTTTACAGCTTTTTTATGTTGCTATAAAGCATAACTTTATGATGTGGGAATGCAATAAAGGATGTTAAATAGAATCTTTAAAATTTGTATTTCTCAAAGGCAAGGGAAATAGGATTCTTATTTATTTATTTTTTAAAAGGGCTAACTCAGATCACTGGTGAGAAGTTGCAAATCAACTGAGGTGCTAGAGGTTTTCAGACACATCTTGTAATATAGTGCTTATTTGCCAACGTTAAAATGAAAGTATACAGAGTTTTTCCCTTGATCTGGCTCTGGAGTACTATTCATTACTATGGTGGGGTGTGTGTGTGTGTGCGTGTGTGTGTGCGTGTGTGTGCATGTGTGTGTGTGTGGGCGTGTGTGTGCGTGTGTGTGCATGTGTGTGTGTGCATGTGCGTGTGTGTGTGCGTGTGCGTGTGCATGTGTGTGCGTATGTGTGTGTGCGTGTACGTGTGCGCGTGCGCGTGTGCGTGTGCGTGTGTGCATGTGTGTGTGTGTGTGTGTGTGTGTGTGTGTGTGTGTGTGTGTG